>NW_019154113.1:16349996-16582909 GCF_002288905.1 Enhydra lutris kenyoni | reverse complement strand
CCACGGCTGGATATGCTGCTGGCCAGTGTCAGGGCTGGGGAAACAGCACAGGCTCCAGGGAAAGAACCACCGCTGGCTGGGCCACAGCCTAGGGAGACAGGCACATGAGACTTCAGGATCCACCCCAGAGCCCTCCCCTCACAGACCTGGTGGTGGGGAAGTGCCCGCTGGGCTGTAGGCCGGTTCCCATTCCGTCTGGTTTTCCGGCTCAATGGTGAAGTCTGGGATGGCAGTCGTCTCCTCGCCCACAGGGACAGCAGCCACACCAGGCCCCACTCGGGTAGCGATCCAGTCCTCCACCACAGAGGGAGTGGGTGTGCCGCCCTCTTCTTCTCCTGCAGAGGGCGCTGCTGAGACACCTAAAGAGAGGCAGGTGGTGAGTCTTCCTCCCTGCCAGGGACCCAACCCAGGGGAACTAGGGGATTTTTGAGGGGGGGCCAGGCTGGTGCAAAAACCTTGTTGGCCCTCGACCTTCGCCCGCAGCCCACCTCAAGCCCAGTAAGACGGCTCTCGTCTTCCTCAGTAAGAGCTGACTGCATCACTTACACAATACTGATCCGCACACAGCATCACACACACACTATTTCAGGGCGGTCTGGGGCATGCCGTCTGCAGAATGTATTGTACATGTAAGGCACTGTTTAAAGGTGTTATGTATATAAAATCATTTTATGCCACAACAGCCTTATGAGATAGATACTATGATCTCATGTCCAGGTGGGAAAACTAAGGCCCTGAGTTAAATGACTTGCCAGGGCCACTGGCTTATAAGGGGCAGATCCCGTCTTTGAAGGCAAGTATCTGGTGCCAGACTCTGCTCCAGGCACGATGCTGCCTTTCTCGGGGACAGAAATTAGGTTCCAAGTATGTCTGGGTCAAAAATAGGAGGCTGCTATTTAAAATCCATGAAGTCATCCTGGCACTGGTGGGATTTATAGATGTTTTCGGGGGGAAGGGGGCGCGTAACTGTTTCGGTTTAAGGAAAACCGGTGGTGGGCTCAGTTGGGAAGGAGGTCAAACCTCTTCGAAGTTACAGAAAAGACCGAGTTCACAGAGGGTCGGGGCCGTGGGGGTGCAGGTCTAAGAACGAACTGGGAGGCTAACTGGTTTGGCTTCTGTTGCCCAGAGCGGGAAGGGGGTGCTGGCACAAGAGCCCCAACACATCTTCCAGGAAGGGTCTGGCTTTCTTGAGGCTGCGTAGTGGGGCTGAGTGTCCTTTGAACTGGGTTTTCAAAGATGGCTCTGGAAGTCTGAGAAGCTGGGGAAAGCTCAGCTTTTATTTTTTTGTTACCTTTGTTTTAAATAATGATACATTCATAGGAAGTTACAAAGACACTCAGTTTTGATGCATCAGATATAAAACGTGGCCCAAGCAGTGACTATAATCTCCACCATGGTAGATCCAAAACGGGGGGCGGGGGGAGGGGGGCGGCAGATCTCATCCAGGCAGAGTCCTGCAGGGCTTGGTCATGCCCTAGCCACACCCCCTGGGCCGCTGGATGACATCACTCCCAGAACTCCCACAGGTGATGAGGACTGACTGACGGGGCAGTGGGTCCTCAGCGTGGGCCAATTAGAACCATGAATTTCTGGTGCTTAGTGAAAAGTAAAAGAATACTTTGACTCAACTTATCACAAACATATTTACAAGCAGGAGGAAACTGGGCGAGGGTATACAAATTAAAACAGCACATCTATATGTATGTGTCTGTTATCTATAGAAAAGGTAACATTTACTGAGAATTTACTATGTCCCAAGCACAATGCCAAGTGTTCTGTATGCCCTCTTCCAGTTTATCTGCATACCTCTTTGAAGGAGGAATTATTATATCACTATTTTATAGGCTAAGCAGAGGAACAGATCAAGTGACTTGCCCCGGGTTACACAGCCACTGAGCAGCAGAGCTGTAATTAAAATTCAGGTCTGCCTAACTTTAGAGCCCCAGTTCTCACTCACCTCTCTCTGCTGCTCTCTGGGGACCTTTAGGAGGATGTACTTTCCTTGGGGTCAACACCTAAGGTCATGCTAGCTCCAGAGCTTCCCTGCCCCAGAGGGGCTTTCTCCTCCTTGCTCAGAGGGACAGGGATGGTGGACAGAGGCCAGAAGGGGTGAACCCAGAGGAGTCATGCGCCAGGTAGAAAGGAGGCTGGAGGAGAGGCAGTAAAGCATACCTCGGAAGCAGAAGGCGTGGTGCCGGGACTGCGGGTCAGGGAGGCCTGTCTGGTTGGGGTAGAGGTAGACAGTTCTCACGCCTGGCTTGTCTCCGCCGCAGGAAGGCCTTGGGGTGACGATGGGGTAACGGAGGCTGCCGTCCGACAGCCAGCCAGCGTAGCACTTGTCCAGGCCTCGGCTCCAGGCGGCGTAGAGCTGGCCCGTGGAGGCCAGGGTGGCGTTGTGAGATTCACAGAATGCCAGCGCTTCCTGGAAGGTGAACTGCTCCAGGCGTGTGATGAAGAACACCTCCCCTGGGGGCAGAAGCAGGTGGGAGGTGTGACCCTCATGCCCACAGCCAGAGCAGCTCTGCTTACTGTGGGGTGGGGGAGTGGGGGGCAGGGCAACCGAACTGAGACCAGTCGGTCCCTCTGCATGGAAGCATCTTCCGTCTTGTCTAGCTTGTCCAGTCACTCTTGGGCACCCTCCCTCTGACCCCCTGTGCTCCCCTCCACCACAGGACTCAAGCACGGAGCACCCGAGGACTGGCAGCCCCAACCCCTGGGGTGGGTCCTGGAGCCACTCTTGGGGTTTGGGTCCCCACACCCAGAATTGTACCCAGGTGCCTGTCTGATTTGAGGGAAGGAATTCATGTTTACTGAATACCCACTTGTACCAGGCCCTTATCACACATATCTCATTTAATACTCACCAAGGGTGATATCAGCACAATCAGCTCCTATTTTATAGATGAGGGAACTAAGGCCCAGAGAGGTTAAGTAACTTGTCCCAGGTTCCCAGAACAAGTGAGTGGGTATGCTGAACTCTTTCCAGGACACCAGCATTTCCAAAATTGGGTTCATTGGAATAGCAATTTGGTGATGATCATTGTAATTAAAAGAAATGAAATGAAACAAAAGAAAAGATCTTTTTGTTTGTACTGCTTGGTTAAGCAGAGTTTAAAAGGTTTTCTACTGCAGGACTTCTCAGAACCTTTGATTTGTTCCTGGGCATTGGGACTTTCAATGAGACAGATGGCATACCTAACACTTATTTGTAATAATTAAAGACTCATTGATCAGCAGAACTCAATGGTTTTTAATCAGTTTCGCCTGCAGTGCTGGGGGAATCCGCATGAACCATGCGGGAGGGAGAGAATGAGCTTGACCTGAGAGAGAGGCTGGAAAAGGAACAGAACTGGGTGGTTCTTTGTGTCTCCCCAATAGCCCTCTGCCTGGGGCCCAAAATTCGAGAACATGGGCTGTACCTTCGAGCCTGTCCACGTAGCAGTAGACATCATAGGTTTCTGATGCTGGCCGCACACCGTAGGTCCTGACCCCGGGGCTGCTGTCTTTGTCACCTACACACGGAGTCCGTGGGCTCACAATGGGGTATCTGCAAAGGAGCACAGGAGGGGTGCATGGAGGCCTGTTCTAGAGGCTGGGGGATACAGGGCCCAGGGAGAGGCTGGCAGGTCTCTTGGGGACTTGGGCGCATCTTTAGTCATCTGGTGGGATCAAAACCCGGATGGAGCTCTTCTTGCAGCAAGCTCCCTGTGTGGCTGGGGGAAGGGTCTGGGGCCCCTGGGGGATTGCTGGCTTCAGAAGAGAGCCCGTTATATGGAAGGGCACTGAGTCAAGCTGGAGGGGCCTGGGGTGGGGGGCCTTGAGGAGAGATTCTCCCTGTCTCCTGGGGGTAAATGACCAAGGACTTAATGTCACCTTGGGCCCTTCCCCACCTGCTCAGAATACGCCTTGGTTCTGGGGGAGAAATTAGGGGAGGAGCCATGGAGTCATTAATTAATTAATTAATGCACAGTGTAGCAGGTGCCCATTCTGCTGGGTGCTGGACGGGTGCTGGACAGGTGCTGCTCCCCGAGCCCGACCGCTCACGGCTGGCTTTGGCCCCGGGGGCGGGGCTGGTCCTTCACCTGACGGTCTGGTCCTGCAGCCAGCCGGCATCACACTGCTCGTAGCCTGCTTCGTAGGCGGCCTGGAGCTGCTCCGGGGAGGCGATGACAGCCCCAGTGCGCAGGCAGGCCTGCTGAGCCTCCTCAAAGGTCAGTGAGTAGCGGGCAGATCCTGGGCGGTAGTGGAACACAACCCCTGCTTGGAGTGGGGGCGGGGAGGAAGAGAAGGAGAGACCAGGTAGGCTCAGGGCAGGCACTGGACAGTGACAGTGACACCGGTGACGGTGCCCAGGGAGCCTGGTTCTTTGGCTTTGAGGGCAGGGAGGGGGCCCCAGCTCCGTCAGGAATGATTCCCCTTCATCCTCTCCTTCCCTTCCTACCTCTGATCCTATTCTCAACCAAGTTGATTCCCTCTGCTTGTTCAAGCCACTCCTGAAATCCATCTCCCTGAGAGGCCCTTGGAGGACTCTTCCGCCCTGGGTGTCCCCAACCCTCCTCTTTGTCCCTTTACTCTTTAAAACAAACGCATTTTTTTTTTTTTCATTATGAAAAGAATAAGCACTCGTTACAGAACATTTGGAAAATACAGAGAAGGCTAAGGATATATTGGACAACCCCTGGCATTTTTTGCACCCGGCCCAGGCCCCAGGAGGCGGGTGCAGGCCTGAAGATGCCAGCCAGTGTTTTTGTGGGTGTGTACCAGGAGCGTTCTGGGAGTGGCCTCGTGGCTTTTACCAGGTTCTCAAAGGGGCAGAGCCTTGTCCTTGAGCTACCCACTTACCCTGCCTCTCCCACTGTTCGGCTGTGTACATTGGTCTCTGTTTCTGACCCTTCCCAAGGTGATGGATCAGCCTATGTCACACCTTCCAATCCTTGGTCTGATACTGTCCCACGTTCCTTGATCTGTCCTGTGGCTGATGCTCATCTGTCCCTTGGCACCTTCCCACACAGAGCCAATGGGACTCTTTCCAGTCCTGGCCTAACCCTGGGACCCAGCCATTTGGGGGTTACCCTGAAACTCTGAAATAATTTCTCCTTCCCAACAGATTGTACTCATTGGGGCATGTCAGGTTGAAATCCCACTTGGTGGCATCCTGGGTGTGATGGTGGGTGGCAGTGTCCATCTGCTTTTCCCCCAGAAGGGGACACCACCAAGGCCCTTACAAAAGCCACCCCAGAATGTCCTTCCTGTTCTTGGATTGGAGTTTGGGGAGCAGCTGAGCTCTATAACATCCCAAGCCTCCAGACCTTTATTAAGCCCCTGGAACACACCTTTCCTAGAAGAGGGGCTGGCAAGCATTTTCTGGAAAGGGTCAGACAGGACACAGTTTAGTCTTCGTGGGCTCACTAGTTTCTGTCACAACTACTCAACTCTTTGGTGACAGCCCAAAAAGGGCCACAGAGAGCAAACTGATGAGTAGCTGTGGCTTTGTTCCAGTCCAGCTCTATTTGCGGACATTGAATCTTGAATTTTATGTCATTTTCATTATATGACACAAAAGGTTATTCTCACTCTGACTTTGCCCCCCAACTATTTAAAACTGTAAAGCCATCCTTGGTGTGTGGACCACATAGAAACAGGTGGCAAGCTGGTATGATCGTCAGAGCTTGGTTTGCTGACCCCTGTCCCTGAAGGTCAGCTCTGTGAGGAGCCCCGGGGTCACCTCGTACACTGGTTTTCAAGCAGCTCTGTTCCGTGGCGGTGCCTGATGGGGCAAGGGGGGGGGGCCCTGGACTAAAGGGCCCCAGTTCTTGGCTCCACTCCTCCCTAGACCCATGTGGCATCCTTATCTGCTTGACACATACTCCCATTTCTACCTACGATTTCATTTGAAGGAAATGCTTTGTGGCAAAAGAGCATGGGGGTCACTCTCTGGCCCCCCTCCTTGTTTTACAAGCGAGGAGAACCAAGTCTGAGGGGAGGAAGGCTTGGCCCAGGTCTCAGGCAAAGTTGAAGGTACAGATCCTTAAGTACTCCAAGTTCTTTCCACCTTTCCCACCAGCCCCCATGCAGCCCCCTGAGGGGCGGGCACTTACCCCCAGGCAATCGTGGCCGCCCAGACACCTCAGCTGTGCCTGGGGCTGCGGTCACCTGCACGACATGGTCCTCACTGGTGAAGGCAGTGAAGGCTGGGCCGGGCGTAGCGGGAACACCCCAGGGCCCGGTGATCTCTCCAGTCCTGTTCTCAGCCTCAGGGAAGGCAGTGGCCCCTCCAACAGGGGCAAATGTGAAGGGCTCCTCGGGCTCCGGGGTGAACGTGAAGGGCTCCTCGGGCTCCGGGGTGAACGTGAAGGGCTCCTCGGGCTCCGGGACAGTGGGAGAGACACCGAAGACAGGTCTCACAGTGAGGATCACGTTGCCTCGGGCTTCACCCTCGGTGATATTTCCAGGCAGCGGCAACTCCACATCAGGCCAAGTCACGGTCTGGATGGTGATGTCCTCCTCGCCGCCCACCCCGAAGAAGTTTTCTGGGATGTCCACAAAGTCTTCACCTGGGGTGGGGAGAGAGACAGGCTTTAGTGGCTCAACCTAGGGCTGGCTTGAGGGAGATGAGCGGCAGATCCACCTCCTTCCCCACCAGGGAAGGAAAGCTTTCCGTCTCCGTGTGGCCGAAGAGTTCCAAGGGATCATGCCACGAGACACTGACCGAGTGGCTCACTGCTTATATGACCAGTCCAGCTAAACCTCCCTTCCTGATCAACGCCCGCTGCCTCCTCACCTATCTTCTGGGTACCCGATGCTGTAACTGGCCAGCAGGACAAGGTAAATCAGTTAAGAAGCAGAACTGAGAAAGCTTGCCAAGGATGTGGGAGCCCATGGCATGGGTGAAAAGGACCTAAGATCACTGCCTGCCTTGGTCATGAGCCAAAGAGTGACTGGCAAGGACAAGCCAGTCAATCATTTTAAGAAAGAGGAGACCCACAAGTGTGCTACCACTTCCAAAAGGCTGGTTAGGATATTGAAAGGTTAAGAGAGGCTTTGGGGGGAATCTTTGTTCCTTTGGCATAAATGCCTCTCTTTGGGTAAAGTCAGGCCATGAAAGCCAAACAGGAAGGAGCTAGGCCACCGTGCTGTCCCAATTTTGTCATAACAGGGACACAGCTCCATAGTATCCACGTTTTTTTTTTTCCTCTAAGAATTTAGCATGTAGTTGTTATCCCTAATCCAGACTGTGTAACATGAGATAAAAACCTTATTTTTAGAAGGTTTAGCCTAAATTTTCAAAGTAAACTGTAGGTCAACACTGTCCCCACCTGCCCACTCTTTTCAATGACCTGTGGTCCTTTTGCACACTGGATTCCAGAGGGTGGATAACGGTGCCCGCCTCTGGGGGGGGGGCATGGTTTCATGCCCGCCACCCACCCCTCGGACAGATGGGAACATTGAGGCTTTCCCTGGCTGCACAGTCGCCCATGGCAGAGCTATGACTCCAACCTGAGCAAACACAAATTCTAAGCTCGCTCTTCTAATCCTCTTCTGAGCTGACGAGCCAGGGCGGGATCCTGTCGCCTATGGTGCCTCTCCCTTAGGTGTTCTAGGAGCTAGTGACAACAGGGGTATTGAGACATGGGGTTTAGGCACCTGTGGCCCCTTGAAGGGGTAGAAAACAACCCCCATTCCCAGCTCCCCTCCACTGGGCCCCCATTCCCATGGCACAACGCCCCCCCTTCTTGGCATCCCTCTGAGCCCCACCTGTGTAGCAGATGGCGTCGTAGCGGGACGAGGGGTCAGGGTAGCCCGTCTGGTTGGCGTGCAGGTAGACGGTCCGCACACCCAGGAGGTTGCCCCCGCAGTTGGGCCGGGCCTTGGAGATGGGGTAGCGCACGCTGCGGTCGGCCAGCCAGCCGGCACTGCACACATCCATGCCGCCCTGCCAGGCCAGGTAGAGCTGGCCCGTGGTGGCCAGCCGTGCACCCAGCCGCTGGCACTCGTCGGCCGCCTCCTGGAAGGTGAACTTGTCCGGAGACGTCGCATAGAAGACCTCACCTGTGAGGGATGGGGTGGGCAGGGTGAGGATCTCTGTCCCCTCTCCTGCCCTGCATCCCCAGGGAATCCATGTGACTCCTAGGCTCCAAACTCCTGCTCTAAAGCATCCTTGCTCACGCTCTGCTGTGCAACGTACCCCCTCCCAGGGCATCTTTCCTAAGAGTTAAGCATTGTCCATGCAAGCAATCCTTTAAAAAAAATTCAAGTTGTGATGGGAAGAACAGGTATTAGGCTTTGATCTTCCCAGCGGTGGTTCCCAGATGGGGGTCTCTAGGCCCCAAAGTGTCCATAAGGGCCTCATGAGCTCTTTTTACTATTTTCACAAACCTAAGCATGTTGTGTGGAGGTAGGGGTTGGGGGTGGGCCTCTGTTTCCTGGGAAGGCGCTGGTTGTCCCCACTTAGTGGCAGCTCTGATTGGCCGCGCCTTTGGTGAGCCAAGAATGGAAACATAAATATTTGCTCCTTAATAGGCCCTGAGCACAGGGGCGAGAGCAAGGGAGCCCAGGGGTGAGAAAGCAGGGACTGTCCCAGCCTCAGAATGAGCCAGGTTGTTAGGTCTTATCTCCAGCCTGGGGGAAGCTGCAAACTTGGGTGAGCTGGGGGCAGAGGCGGCAGAGCCTGGAGTGTCAAAAGGGGTGATGTGTGCAGATGGGAGAAGAGAGAGTCTTCCACATGCCTGGGTCACTCAGGAAGCTCTGCTTGTGATCAAAATGAGCACCCTTCACAAAGCAGAGAAAGACCCCAGCTTCCTTCCTGCCACCACTGAGGCTCTCCAGAACCAGCCCACCAGGAGAGCCTGGATGATGCTGGGGGCCGGCAGCAGGGAAACTAGAGAGGGTTGAAGGACAGCCGGCTCTCCGGGGAACTACATTTCTGATGGACCCACCCTGGAGTGGCCTGGGGTGTCCTCTGCGAGGGTGACAAGGCTGGGCTGGGCTTTACTGGTGCAGTGACCCTTGGGACAGTGATGGGCTGGTCAGAGCAGCAGGGGTCCTGGCTGGGAGGGGCAGTCCCAGCCCAGCCCAGCAGAGAGACAGAGACAAAGGTTCTTGGGCCCAGTAGTGGGACCAGATGGTTGGTAGGTATCCACCGCCTGCTGAGGCTCTTTCCAAAGTGGGGAGTGAGGGGATCTGGGGGCCCGTTCCTTCCTCCCACAGGCCCCCCACCCTCTCTGGGCAAGGCAGAGAGGGGTCTGGTGTGCGCTGCCCTCGGTCTGTGCTCTGCTGCAGAGGAGGCCCACATGGTTCCTAGTATCACTGGGGAGAAGGGAACAGACAGGTGTCTTGGGAAGGGGACAGGGCCTCACCCTCCATCTCCTCAGCGAAGCAGTAGACATCATAGGTCTCATTGGTGTCGCGGATGCCATAGGTTCTCACACCTGGAAACTCATCCTTGTCCCCATAGCAGCCTTCCCTTGGAGTGTGGATGGGGTACCTGCCAGGAACCCAGAGTGGATGTTGTGTGACACTCAGGGGACAGAAGGCGTACGTGGCCTGGGCCCTGGTATCCTCCTCCCATGTGGGAGGAAACGGGGACTCACTGGTGTGTTTGCCAGCATCTGCCCTGGATATGGGGACTGTTTGTCTTTTTGGCTTTGTTCCCCAAGCTTCGATGAGATACATGTTTTCACAGTTAGTGGTGATTACAGGCAGCCCCCTTTGCCAAATACATATTGGAACCGAACATCCAGGGCCTGCAAACCTTTTCTATAGAAAGGCCAGAGAGTAAATATTGTAGGTCTTGTGGCCCGCAGAGTCTCATCTTGACCCCTCAACTCTGGCACGGTAGTGTGAAGCGGTCACAGAGTTCCCACACGACTTTATGTACAGAAACAAAGGTGGGTTGGATTTGACCCATTGGCCACCATTTGCCGACCTCTACTTTGCGTCATTTGAATCTCACGTCCACCTAACGAGGCAAGTGTTAGAAACACTCCATTTTAACCTGGAAGAAACTGGGCCCCGAGAAGATAAACAATTCGCCCAAGGTCACACAGCTTGTAAGTGTCAGAGCTGTGTTTTGAGCCCAGCTCTTTCTGGGGCCACGGTGCAGGCTCTTGCATTATGCTAGGCTGCTGTCTTGTCTTGTCTTGTCTTCCTGCTCATAGCCTTTGTGTCCTAAGATCTGAAAGATCTACCCCAAGATTGCGAAGATATTTTCCTTTGTTTTCTTCTGGAAGCTCTGCGGTTCTGGCTCTTCTGTTCAGAGCTCTGGTCCACCCTGAATGCATGTCTCATCCTGCCTCAACAGGCTCTCATGGCTTGAGATCCATCGAGGGCAGAGCTCTGTCTGTGCTGCTGGGCTACGCATCCCTCAGCAGCCGCCCGCACGGAAAAAAGCACCAGAAAGCTTAATTTATGTCTTGCCTTGTTAAAAACAACAACAAAAAAAGGCAAGGGTTTTACAAAAAAACAAAAAACACCAAAGCCTCAAGAAACTGCAGAGATCATGGCAAAGGGGAACAGGGGTAGGAAGGGTAATGACGGGTAATTTGCTCATTTAGGGTGAAGTTGCTAGCAGCTCCTGACTCTGCCACAGGGCAGACTGACAAGGATCTAGACAGGTCAGGAGTCTTCCATCAGCAGAGCCAGACATTGTCACCGGACATTCCAGAATGTGTCATGACCACCCCAGGGGCTCCTATCTGAGATGGTCTGGGACAAGGGGCACCGTTGCTTTATGGCTCACGCTACATTTTCAAATGAATACAATAAGCCCCTTTTTAAAAAAAACTAAGGCACAGCTTTCTGTGCAAGTTCTATATTCTTTTAAAATTCCTTGCAGCCACTAAAAGTATTTGCCTGGGAGCACTGGAGCTTTCTGGAAAAGCACGTGGTGAATTTTTTGCACGCAGCATAGCTGACCCATGATTGTATCTTTCCTCATAGCTCAACTGGACGGTCCCAAATCAAATATTTGCTTCCGAACAACGACATAAGCATGGTTAGAGTAGGCCAAGGCATTGCTCCAGCCCCAGCCCAGGCTGGCCACAGCATCACGGCGGCCCCAGGCCCGGGCTGCCTGACTCTGCATGTGGCCCTGGCAGCATACCTGACAGTCTGGTCAGCTAGCCAGCCGGCGTCACACTGGTGGAAGCCGTCCTCATAGGCGGCCTGCAGCTGCTCGGGGGTGGCGATGATGGCACTGTTCTGCAGGCAGGCCCGCTGCGCCCTGTCGAAGTCCAGCGTGTAGCGCGTGGAGATGGCTCTGTAATGGAACACAATGCCTGCAAGACACGCGCAGGTGGGAGAGCAAGTCAGGCATAGCCTCCTGTCATCAAAGTCCTTGAAGATTTATGGCTATGGTCAAGGGGCCTGGTCTGGGCATCTAGCTGATGCGCTGATCTCCCCACATTCACATGTGGTCCTTCTGCCTTTGCTAAAATACCTCTAGCGACGGGGACCTCACTATCTTACAGAGTACCTGTTTTGAATATCTGATAATCAGAAAGTTCTTGAATTGAACTAAAATTTGCCTTCTTTTACTTTTTTTGTGGCACTCCCAGGCCCCATATTTTCTTCAGGGAAAGAGACACTTAGAGCTCCAAGTATCCTCAGCCCAGGGGCATCCTAGTGGGAACCCTATCCTCAAACTAACCAAAGTAACCCTATCCTCAAACTAACCAAACTAACCTTGGGCCAAGGAGAGAAAGGGAACCCGGGAGGCTTCATCCCTTTCTCTGGCTTCTGGAGCTGAGAATGGGTCTGGGGTGGGAGGTGGGGGAGGGAAAAGACATCTGGATGAAAAGTCAGGAGACCACTCTGGCTCGCTTCCAGGGAAACGTCAGGCAGATCACCTAACCTCAGTTTGCTTATCTGTAAAATGGGGTTGATCACGGAATCATGGGATTGTAGCAAAGCACAAACTTTCATTTACATGTGATGATGGTCAAGATGTTTTTAAGTCCCTCAAAGTCCAGAGAGAATGACAGTCCCATCTCTGTGTTACAGAGACACAACTGAAGCTAAGTGATTTGACTCAGGTGGGTGGAAGCTGGCGGGGTAGGAGGTGGGGTTTGAAAACCAGCCTGCCTGCATCCATTCCCGTGAGCATACCATTCTGGTTCTTTCCCCAGGTGAAGCAGTGTCCCTGTGGGACGTTCTCACCTTTCACCACGACCTCTATGGTAGCCTCGCTGTCCTCAATGCCGTGCATAACTTCACAGCGGTAGATCCCAGAGTCATTGGAGCGAAGGTTCTGGATTTCCAAGGTGGCGTCGCTGGGGATGGCCGGGTAGTTGGGCAGCGAGACCTTGTCTTGGTAGGCACTGTTGACCCGCACCTGCCCTTCCGTGGCTACCAACAGGACCACCTCCTTCTCCTTGGAAATGCGGCTCCACTTAATTCTCGGGGCGAGGGGGGCAGTGGAGGGGGCGGTGGTCACAGGATGCATGGGGTCGATGAAGTAGCAGGGGATGGTGAGGGAGTTCCCCAGGAGGACCCGCAGAGGGGATGGTTCGGGGATGCTGACACTCAGCGAGTTGTCAGGGTCTGTGGGGCAGGGACAGAGCTGTTAGTGACTGGAGAGGACCACCCAGCTTCATGGTCAGTTCTGGAAATGACAAAATCCCGTGAGTGCGTCTGTATTTACGGTGTGTGTGTGGGACACTCCTGTACCATCTGGAATTCTGGGAAGCTTTGCAACATCTTTTTCAGAGCAACCTTCCTCAAGAACCCCGGTCTCCTCACCTCAAGACAGGAACTATGGGACTGGAAAAGGGCTGCAGGGAGGGCAAAGGAAATTTTAGAGCTGAGATTCCTCTTCTCTGTTTCTCAACCTGGGGTACCCCAGGGGATATCAAGCCATAAGAGAAACAGGACCCTGATCTTCCTGAAATGACAGCTTAAAGATTTGGGGGAAAGTCACTTCCGGGCAGGAAAAATTGTGATGAGGAAGAAAAAAAAAATCCACATGATGTTTAAAGCTCAGATGCAAAATGACATAGACACTTGAGGTCTGCTTTGGACTCCATCCTGTCTTTGCGGAAGGACAAGGCATTTTCTCCTGCTGTTGGGGACTCAGGGATGGGGGGCCAGCTGGAGAAGCGTCAGAGAAGAGTAGACATTCATGTACGTCCACAAAAAGTCAGAGAGGGGTGGGGGTTGGGAGTGGCATATGATCAGCTCCTCAAAAAATCACGGAGAGTATTGGCAGGGAAGATGTCACATGTTTACCAAATCCACTTAGAAGTAAAAGATCTTCCTGGAATGGGAAAGAAACAGCTTTTGCAAAAATAGCACCTTTCACGGCAGGTCATAGACTTATGGGACCCTTTTTTTTTTCCAGGAGAGCCTACAGGTTGAAAATAAAAATGTCTCAGATATTTGTGGGTGGTAAATACGTAACAGGGCAAGGATGGGGGGCAGGAAAGTTTGGGGGGGGCCCAGCCCTAAGCTTTGAGGTTCTGGACAGCCACTATTAGATCCCTCCACAAAAATCTCCCTCTGAATGCTCAGCCCTCACCCCACAACACAGCATGGTTTTAGAGCTGGCTGTTCTCCGGTTCTCCGGGGAGAGCTAAAAGTGACTGCAGGGCCCAACGCTGCAGTTTTTAAAGCTCTCATGTGACCCTATGAACTGGTTTGCCTGCGTGGGCAAACCACCCAGGTTACAGCCAGGGGCTGGATATTTGTGGGTCCCCAAGCGAGAGTACAGATGGAGACCCATATATCCTATGTATAAATATTTAAAAGTTATAAATCAAGTCCACAGATTGTTAAATAAAATATGCTCTATCTTCTTATTTGACAATGATACCTTTCAAAATGAAAAGCCAGATTCTAATTTAGAATTCTTGGATTCCCCAGCGTTTTGCACTGGGCTCTCGTGGCCAAGCAGGAGGCCGCCTTCTTTGCCAGTTCTCTGCACCGTGAGGGGTCTGCGCTTATCCCAGCCCTCACACCCCAGCTCTGTCCACACCGCACACAAACAGCCACCCCTTGACCTCTCCCTCAGGCCTGGGACGGCTCTCACCAAGAGCATGATCCTCCCTCTTGGAGGATGGGTCCTGGAAGTGGCTTGGGTCCACTTGGGTAGGGAATTTGGGGCATGCTGGGTATCCAGAGTGTGGTCTAAAGGGAGAGAGCCTAGATCGGGATGGACATGTCCCTACAGACCGCTCATCCTTTAAGGAGCACTGGGGCTGGAGGAGGGCCGGAGGGAAGCCCTAAAGTGCATGGCCCAGAGCAGGGGCCTCTCTTGCCTAGGTCTAAGGGAGATACAGCTCACTTTGGGGCAAACCCGTCCTGCAGTCAGTGGACAATTTGTTCACTTGGTTGAGGGCTCCATGATCAGAAACCCACCTCGGGCCTGCCATATGCGAAAGACCCTGCGGGGTCTTCCCGAGGACGGCTTGCCGAGAAAAACAAAGAGCTGCGTGATGTGTTGGGGACTTCTTTCTGCTTCTCAAGGAATTTTCTCTTCTTTGATGTTCTAGCGGATCCTCCCTTGGCAGCTTTTCCACTTTTGGCTTATCTATAATCCCGCCCCAACCCCAAGCTCAGCGTGTGGCGGTTTAGGGTAAGAGCCACAGAGAAGAGATGAAAAGATGGACACCCGTCAAGAGCTCTTCCTCTCGGCTGCCCATCTGCGAGGATGGCCCGGAGCGACCAGCGCCAGGGCTCCGGGGCGCATGCGCGTGCGTGCGTGCGTGCGTGCGTGCGTGCGTTCAGGCGCACGGGCGCGCTCTCCGCGCCGCTAGGGAAGGGGCAGTCAGGGCCGGGAAAAGGCCAGGAATGGGGAGCTTATATCCCTGGGAGCAGCAGCACTCAGTTCGGGACCTAGTACCGGAATCCAGTCTTCTGCGGCTGCTGGATGCGCGAGGCACGCGCGGGTGTGTCCTTACCTGAAGCTTCTAGGGAGCTGACGGCTGTGATGACTCTCAGAGTCACAAACACCAGGAGTAAAGTGGTCATAGTTCACCTGGAAGAAGGGAGGCGGAGGGGTTAGTTGGAGGTTCAGATATGGTGAGATTGGGGGTCACGTGGCACAGGACACAAGGTGACAATTCCACGGGTAGAGATCTGACATCCCATCAAGGTAAGGCGGCTGCGTGTGGTTCGAGGGGTGTCTCCTCCAAGAATCCTCTCTTCGTAAAGCCTCCACGGATGTCTCAGTTTGATGACATGTGCGAGGCTGGAAACCTCCTCCTGTCTCTTCTAGGGCATTTCCCACCTTCTGACCTGTAAAGGCTGTGTCAGAAGGATCCCTGTGATGGTGGTTGTCATGTCGACTTGGCTGGACCCTGGGCTGCTCAGATATTTGTTCAAACATCATTTTGGGTGCATCTGTGAGGGTGTTTTTGGATGAGGTGAACATTTAAGTTGGTAGACTAAGTAAAGCAGGTTGCCCTGATAATGTGGGTGGGCCTCGTCTAATCAGTGGAAGGCGTGAATTTTTAAACAAACAAACAAACAAACACTGAACTGCTCCCAGGAGAGAGCCCATTCCTCCTGCCAGATGATCTTCAAACTGCCTTCAGATTTGCACTGAAACATTGGTTCTCCCTGGGTCTCGAGTCTTCAGACTCAGGCTGGAACTATACCCTGGCTTTATTGGGCCTCCGGCTTACCTGGTACCTCCAGAATCATGTGAGCCAATTCCTTACATCAATTCCTTTCTCTATAGATGCACACATCCAATTGATTCTGTCTCTTTGGCGAAGTCTGTTATAATCCCCCAGGCCCAGAGAAATGAAATCAGTTAGCTAACCTCCTTGATAGAATACAGGCCTGCCCCCAACTTCTAATTTAGGAATCTTGTGTGTTTTTAGGATAAAGAAAGCCCGAGCTTTGGAACACAATTCACAGGGGCCTGGGTCAAGCCAGGGGAAGGACTTCCAACCAGGGAGCCCTTGAGGAAGCTTTGGGATGGGCAGATTAATCATGGAGGAGAGCAGTGAGAGCCCAGGACCCCCAGATCCCTCCTACTGGCTCAAACAATGACTTCCTGGGAATCAGAAAAGCCTTCCTTATTGTTATCTGCAGTAAAACTGTCATGCCAAGTATACAAATACATGACAACCACAAAATAAAGGCCTCTCCTGCATAGCTGGGCCCCTGACTCCAAGTGGGTCAGTGCAGGTAGACCCCAAAAAGACCCCATTAAACTTACAAGAGATCAACCAGAACAGTGGTCGTCAACCTTGGCTGTATATGGAAATCACATGGGCTTCAGCCTGGTCTTGAGGCATTTTTAAAGCTCCCTAGAAGGTTCTAATGTGTGGCCAAGACGGAGCACCACCAGCTAGAGAGTGTGCAGTCCCGTGGCAGACCCCGTGGCTGGCACCCCATGACAGGTGCCTCATGATGTTTCCTGAGTTGCTCTGTTGGTGGGACCTGCACTGGCACCTGTCCTCCCCTCCTCTCCAGTCTGGGAGCATTTCATCTTGGTTTAAGAAGTATCTGCGTCACAGATGCTCCTTGTGGGGTGGGGGGAGGGAGGTGGAAGGGATGGAGGACCTGGAACAAAGACAAGCATGGAGCTTTGGGGGGGCTGGGACAGCACCCCTGGGTTCCCCTCTGTGTCAGAGTCTGATGGCCCAGTAGGTGTCGCTGTTGGCTCAGTCACCATCAGCCGGGGGGTGGGGGGGTAGCTCCTGGGCTCCCCTCCCAGGAATGCATGGGGGAGGGGCAGGTAGGGCCCAGGACTCTGGGTTGACCCAGCCAGTTGTTTTGAGTGACCTTTCTTTCCATCACTGTCATTCATGCCACATATGTTTGTCACCTGAGAGATGGAAAGACTGTCTGTGTAGGCCCCCGCTCAGGGGACAGAGATGAGTGCGTGAGGCATGTTTCCCTCTCACCATAGGACACCTGGAAAATCCCAGAGACCTAACAAGCAGTCCCTTGCTTCTCCTCAGAGATGTTTCTCCTTCGATGCTGCCTTCCTTCTCTGGGGTTCCAGGTCCTGGCTCCGTGTAGGGCCACTCACGTGTGGCACTCCTTTTCAGGCCCAGTGTGACCAGTTGTGGGAAATTGTCCCCCAGAGGCTAGAAGGGTAAGGTGTCCCCTCCTGTCTGGGGAGGGGGCTAGACTTGCGAGCTCCTCTCTACCGAGAGCCTCCGGGATATGGTGTCCAGACACAGGGCCCGCCTGTTCTTCCCTCAGAACACCCTCCACTGGGAAGTTCTGTGTATGTTTTTGGAGGCGCGTTTCTTCCCAAACTCCATGAACAAGCCTGCCATTGTCCCAGAGGCAGTGCCCCTCTGTGGGGCTGGGGCCCGCTCTGTTTTTCTCCCTGGCCTCCACCAGGAATGGAAAGGGCAGGGGCTTGGGGTAGAGGTGGACTGGACAGAGAAACTAATTTTATTTCTTCTTCTTTTTTTAAGACAAACTTTGGGATAGAAACATTGCAATAAATATGCTCTTGTGTTTGTGTTTTCTCAGCTGTAAAGAAAATAGGGAGAAATACCATTCTGTCCAGCTTCCAAGTGTCTCCAGGACTCACTGAGTCTTTTATGGAAGGAGATGGACTCTGCCAGCCTGTCAACAGGGAAGCCTTTCTCCACGGGAAGCACAGCAAGGTGGTGGTGAGGGGACGGGGCTGGGGCAGAGGAAGGGGATTGGGGTGTCTGGATTGAAGTGAAACGAGGAGTTTGGGGGAGCATGATGGGAGGGTGGGGACTGAGGGGGTTCTGTGTGTGGCTGGGTGGGTCACCAAGGAACTGGCTTTCTCAGGAGAGAAGAACTAGGAGACCTGACAGGGGAAAGTAAGCTTAGTAGTGTTTTTGAACTGAGCTGAAGGGGTGTGTGTGTGTGTGTGTGTGTGTGTACGCGCACACACTCACGTGTGCGTGCCCCATAGCTGGAGATAGGGAAAACCTCCACCTTCTCATCAGCTAGACTCTGCCTCATGGTTGCCAACCCAGCCAGGGCCTAAGCCTTTACTCCACCAAATTAAGAGACCTGATGGGCAGCTCACCCCTTTGCCTTGAAGCCCTCTTCCAGGACATCCAATGGAGACCCCCAGACCTGAGACCCCCCTCTCTAGAATGGAGACCCCTAGGCCCAGTCCTGGCTTGGCCACCTACTACTTTAATACCCCAGGACCCAACCCCATGGCTGTTTCAAGACCAAGTGAGATAATGTACCAGTCCGGCTCTCCTATCTGGGGCGGAAACCGTGTCCCTGGCTTGGAGGTGTGGCGCTCAGCAGGCAGCAATCAACACCACTCTCCCCCTGATGTCCCTTGGTGGCAGGACTGGGTGAGCTGACCAGAAGAGGGGCCAGTGGCTGGGGTTTATAGCCATGACCTCCCTGCCAGGGATCCTGTCCACATGGCCAAGACAGGTGGTCTTTTCATCTCTAACTGAATAGGAGGGGCCCACTCCTTCACAAGGTGGCTCATGTCGTGGCTGAAGCTGGGGTCCAATGACCCACCCCCATTATAATTTCCACCCCTGAACTCCTCCCTCAGGGACCACACTCAACATGTCCACTCCTCTTTCAAGGGACTCATGCCAGATCTCCAGGGGTTCCCTCTGCTTTCCCGTCTTCTGTTCTCCCACAGACCTGCCCGTTCCTTCAACTCTTCCTCCTGTGCCCTCCAGACCTCGCCTCCCTTCCTGGAGCTACAGAAAGCCAGAGCTGGAAGAGACATCAGCGAATGGCAAGTTCAACTCCTTCAGTTTACAGGTGACGAAACTAAGACCCAGAGAGGTTAAGTGACTTGCTCAAGGCCACACAGTAAGTTGGAGGTGGAGCCAGGACCAGAACCCAGTTCTAGGGACCCGGTCATCATCGTCCCCTGTTGTCAGCTCTACGAGTCTGACTTGTGCCTCAAAGTCACCACAGCCCTCCGCAGAGTGCCCCAGCACAGAGAGAGGTCATTCAGGAAATATCTGCTGAATGCATGAATGAACAAAGGGAGGCCCGAGTACCCCAGGCCTCTGTCGGAGGAGAAGGGACGCTGGAGGCTCACATTGGTTGAGCCCACCGTTGTGGGATAGACCACTCCCATTTTGCAATCAATAAATCTCACTGGTGACGTACTTGGCCGTGTTCCTTCATGTCAGCACGCTGGTACAGCCTGTGGCTTTGGGAAGGTCACAACCCGTGTGCAGTCCAGGGGTGAGACAAGTAGGGACTTCCCTTCCCGGGGTCCCAGGGAGAACCAGCGGGACGCCAGGGCTAGGCCACACTGGCTGGGCAGAGATAACTTCCCATATCTCTTTCCAACTTGGTGTTCAACAATGGCACACAGGGAGATTGAAATTGGTCATGGGACTATCTCTAGCACGGAAAATGAGGGAACACCACAAATGACAGCTTTTGGCTTTCCCTGCCTTTTTGGGAGTGGGCTTACCAGCACACTACTGGAGGCATCTAACGCTAAACAAAGAACCAGGCTGGTTCGCCTCGCCGGACTAGGACTGCTGCTACAGCCAAGCTAGCACCTAGGTTTTCTCCTACGTATGCTACCTCTGCCATGTTAAAAAAAAAGAATTCCCTCCACATTAACTCATGCAACGCTGGGAACAACAAAAAATGGTATTCGATTCCTACTTACTGGTGAACCAGTGGATGCCTGAATTTGGTAGACTGGTTGACCAGTAGGATTAGTCAGTAACTAAGTGGCTCTGTGTCCGTGACTTCAGTCCTGGGGGAGAGATTTAAAAGGACGGAAGCCACCCATTCCCCCAGCCCCTGGCCCCCAGCAGATCACTTATCTGTGGGTTAATCTCACAATAGTGCCTCTTTTCTTGTCGTTCACAGACAAGACCCGTCCTACCTCGTGTGGCATGGTGTTGACATATGCACCTAAGACTGGGATTTCAAGACCAGCATAGAGAATAGGACAGCGATCCCATACCAAGTACACATCTAGCCAGAGTGACCCCAAGTGCAGCTGCTAATTAATGGTGGGATGGTATGGAAAGGGAAAGCCAGGCAGCTGATTCCAGTCCTAGCTCTGTTCTAACTCACTGGGGAACTCATGGAAGCCCTCAGTTTTTCCATCTGTAAGCTGGAATCACAGCACAGGCTTCGCCCCTTGTGAAGGTATTTTTTTGTGAATGCGAAGATTCTTTTTGTATTTTCTCCTCTCTCTCTCTTCCTCCTATTCCTTATTCTCTGTGTCTTTTTCCATATCTTTGATTTCCTTATTCCTGTTTTGTTATTTGTTCTGTTGTCACTGAAACATCTGGAACTCTTGACAATCACTAATGCGGGGTCCACTCTGGGGGTGGGTGTGAGTTCCCAACTGAGAGAGTCCTGACCCACTCCTGGACCTTCCATTGGTAGGGAGGAGCCCTGCAGGTATCCTGAGTCCTGGCTTTGCCGGTGCCCCCAGAAACCCAAGGAGAACTGGCTCCTGTAGCCCAACATAGCGGCTCCTCCCCCAAATCTGTCAGGGCAGGTGCCTTAGGGAAAGCGATGGCTGCTACACAAGTCCACTTCTGCTCATCAGGGTTATGGTAGTCCTTGCTAACTTCCTTCCAGGGATTTTCAGGGTGGGTTTTTAAAAAGCTCTAAGCAAGCCACACCTGATTGAATGGCTCCTGTCTCAGCCGGTACCTACAGAAACATGAATACACTTGCTCAGGAGTGTCTGGATTCCCATTAGCGAGCTCCGCAGAAGGGCCAGTAGAGCCCTCCCCTGAGCTGGGTCTTCTGGACCTTTCTAATGTCCCACCCTCACCTTTGGCCGCTGGAAGCGCTGGCCAGCTCCTTGCTGCTTCTCATGCTCCTGATCGCAGGGAGGGGGAAGCTAAGGGAAGAAAGCCCTTTCTGAATTCAGCTTCAGAAATCAGCCCATGGAGCTGTTTCTGCCAATGCCAGTCTGTGGCCAACCTCACCGTCCCAGCCAGGGTCTAGGTTTTATGGGTTCCACAGTTTAAAAAAAGAAAAGGGGGAAAAAAAAAAAAAGCAGGCCTGGGTTTGCTAAGGCCTGCGTGGTGGGAAGGGGAAGGCCCTGCCTATGGAGGTGGGGGCTGAGCAGAGCAGAGAACTGGAAGGAGCAGACCCTGGTCAGGGCATGGAGGACATACAATACTGTAGAAGGCAACCACTTCTTTCCTCTCTGGCCTTTCTGCCTTGATCTCCTTCACCCACTGATAAACGTCCTTGCTAGGGACTTTTAGCTGATAACTGTTTGACTTGGATCCGTTGTGACGAGAGATAGGCTGTTCTTCCTCTGCTCTCTGGGGTCCACTGTGAACGCAGGCTCTGGGCAATTCCCTGAAGTGGTCTCTGCTCCAGTTTTCCGGGAAAAAATGCAGTATGGGAGAAGATGAAAACCTTAAAAATACAACCTGAATTCATACCTTTGACCCACAACTTGTTATTTGGGTGAAGCTGGGCAAATTTCTTGCCATCTCTGGCCAGAAAATCCCTGGGTGAGGCTTCTGGAAATGGCTTCTTTCCAGTTAAGAGGAGAGGCAGGGAACCATGTTCTAAACTTCTTCTTGTTCCTTCCAAATCACAAAACAGAAGTTTCTATGTCCCCCAGGTAGTCTGATCCTGTTGCGGGAGCTGGCAGGAGGAGTGGGGAGAAAGGGAGCTTCTATCCCACTGAAAGCTTCAATCAGAAGGGAGAGCTGAAGCAGAGGGAAGCTTGGCCTGTGTACTTCACGGGAGCACAGGGTTCTTGGAGTGAAAGCCAGCCCACCTCTCCCATGGCCTGCAAGGCCCTACATGATCTGCCCCCGTTCCTGCTTATACCATGTCTCCTACTTCCATTTCCAGCCATATTCTAGCTGCCCCTTAAGCACAAAAACTTGTTTCCTTTTTTTTTTTTTTTTTTTTTTTAAAAAAGAGAGATCACAAAAGATCACAAGTAGGCAGAGCGGGGGGGGGGGGGGGGAGCAGGCTCCCTGCTGAACAGAGAGCCCGATTCGGGACTTGATCCCAGGACCCTGAGACCACGACCCGAGCTGAAGGCAGAGGCTCAACCCACTGAGCCACCCAGGTGCCCCAACTTGTTTCCTTCTAAGAGCCTTTTGGTATCTGGTATACACAAGATACACTTGTGTATCTCTCCCTAGCTGGCCACCTTGCAACATTCCAGGCTCAGTCCAAAGGTCCTTTCCCTGACCACCCTGTTCCTTCACCCCTACCTGGTGCCTCCCTGATATTGTTTATTTATATTATTATTGGAAATTATCGTCCTTTCCTGTGTGTTGATGATCTGTTCCCCCTCCCAGAATATACGCCCCGTGAGGGCAGAGACTTTCCTCTCTTTTGCTCACTGGTCTGTTTCCAGTGCCTAGAACAGTGCCTGGCACACAGCAGGTAAATAAAAAATGTTCATCAACTACGTGGATGGACGGTTCTTAATGCATGGGCAATGTCCCTTCTGGATTAAGTTTGGGAATGCAAGGAGTGGTGAGCTTAAGGCTGATCATAACTGTTGGATGTCACCTGATTTCAAGATATTCCTGCCTCCTCAGCCTTGGAGACCATGAGAAGCCCTCAGAGAAAGGGTAACTGGGAGCAGGGGCTGTCAGGGGAGCTGGGAGCATTCCTGTAATCCATGGAAATATTCATACATTGCCCAGGAAACACTTATTCATGTTCCTCTCCTGCTGGGAGAGGACCAGGAGTAGGGCAGAAGGGCCATGTATGGAGGGGGAAGGGACTCCAAAGATCCAAGGACAAAACAGAACTTGGAGCCATGCTGGCATCTGATGAAGGCTGCATTTACAAGAGGCTGGGGGGGAGGCTGAGTCTGGGAGCTGAGAAGAAAGGTTGGCCATCGGTCTTGCTTCCTAAAGGCTGGGTGCCTGCAGCCATCATGGCCCCAAAGGGAGGGGGGCAGCACTGGAGGGAAAAATTCAGCTCAACACCACCAACCTTTCCCCATTATGCCCTCCTCTCCCCACTCGCCATTGCAAATTCCCAGTAAAACCAGTTTAAACTGGAGGCGTACATGGTACGATTAATGGTTCCCGGACACTCACTCAGGGACTTTTAGCTTTGCCCCGTTCTCTCTGTGGAAAAAACCCTAGGACTTGGGACCCACCCCTTCCTGCTCTCAGACTTCCCTTCCAGCTGGGCACTTAGAGGTTTTCTCTGCATTAATTTCAGACGATGTGTAAATATCGAACCTGGGATTTTGGAAGGGAGTGTCCTTCAGCCCAAACTTTCCATCAGGCACAAGCTCCTTTCCTGGGGCAGGGATCCTGGGCCAAGAGCTGAGTTCCCTCCACTCGGTGCTCACCGCCAACCTGGCAGAACGGAGAACGCCTTCCTGCCGGGGTTTGGGAAGGGGCGAGAGGGTCCAGTGTGACGCCTCGGTGGCCTCCCCAGCTGAGAATGGAGCCCAGGTTTACAAAATGATCTTTGGTAGAGGTGTCTGGAAGCCGAGAGTCCTGGTGGAAAGGTCTGCTTGTCAGAAAGGGCCATCAGGTGTTTGGGGTGACAGCTGAGTCCCGGGGCAGGCAGATGGCCAGGTGCCTGGCTTGTGGCCGATGGGAAACAGGGGTCCACTGTCTCCCTGGGGCAGACGCTCGGGTTCTGTAAATTTAGTCCCGGGGTCTAGTCAAGAGTAAGTGAGAAAATGGATTACTGGAGAAAAAAAAACCTCATTCACTTTTTTCTTTTTCTTTAAGATATTTAAAGTAATGTCTGCACCCAACACAGCGCTCGAACTCACAGCTCTGAGATCAAGAGTCACACCTTCACCTCATGGCCATCCTTCACGCACACTCCTTTCCCTTTCTTATAGCATGAGCTCTGAAAAGCAGAGGATTCTTTTTCAGCTCTCATGTGGAAGGAATAATTATTTGCCTTTCCTCTGGAAAAGTTCCAGCCATTTTTGGCTTTCCTCCTTCCCTCCTTTCCTCTGTCAAACTCTGTAGTGGGTGCTGAGGAGGATGGAGGGATGGACCCATGCGTATCCGCCCCCAGGGCTCACTGCGTGGGATGGGAGATAAGATGTGTGAATAAATCCTACAATCCAAGAGGAAAGGTCTCTCTGGTTGAGAGAATTCTGGGAGCTGAGAAGATGCAGAAATCACTCCGTTTGGGAGGCCTGGGAGTGCTCTGAGGAAAAGGTAACATTTGAGCTGAGCCTTAATAGACAGACAGGGACCCAAAGGGAGAGGGAAAGGGCCTTCGAGGAGGGAAGGATCACATGAGCAAAGGTATGAAGAAAGGAGTACATCCAACTGGTGTAGGATTAAATGAAGTTACAAACAAGGCGGGGCCACGGGGCCAGATTCTGAAGAACCCCTGTAATTAGGCTAGTGAGTCACTTACACCTTCTGCAGGTGATGGGGAGGCTCTGAGGAGGGTGGGGGGAGGTGTGTGTGTTCAGGAATGTCCTGATTTGAGGTGTGTTTCAGAAGGAAACCGAAGCTTCTTCTCTAGCTGTCGCTGGCCCCCACCTCTGGGAATTCTCACCAGGACCCCACTGTGACCAAGTTCACCCTCCTCCATGAGAGCAGGATCACACGTGGCCTGCAGCATTCGTCTGTCTCCGCAAGGAGATGGTGCCCACTGTGGGCACTGGGCTCGTCCTTCCTTGGGTCTCCTGTGTGCCTGAGCACCGACAACTACATCCTCTAAAAATGACCCCGTATTGAAAGCTGACCCCAAGCCAGCATGGTGCCCGACAGCAGTCTGAACAAAGGTGTTGTCTCATTCAATGCTCACAATCATCTGGAGAGGGGGTCCTGAAGACAGAGGCTTAGAGCAAGTCAATGACTTCCCTCAAATCCCACAGCCAGGGAGTGGCAGGGTCAGGATTCAAACTCAGGTCCCCCTGACTCCTAATCTGTTCTCTGCTTCCCACATATATGCTAGCAATGGGGTTTGGTGCAGAGGGCACAGCCTGTCAGGAGTCCGTTCTCATTTTTCAAAGGCCTTTGACCATGTACGGACCCAGCCTTAAAGCATGGCTTCCGTTCATAGACATTTGCCGAGTTCCTCCTACAAAAGGAATTTTCCCATGGATGGGGCTAAGCTTTAGAGTTGGATCAGAGCACCCAGCCACCTTGGGGCTGTAGAACAAGGCTGAAAACCCTGAAGAGCTTGCTCTCTGAGCCCCTCACAGACCCCCTCTGACTCTCAGCTTGCTCCAGAAGAGATGACCAAGAGTCATGAGCCCGGGCATGACCTTATGCTGCTCCCCCTGTCTCCTCCCCTTCCAGCTGTCTCCAGCATGTACCCAGTGCTCGGCCAGCCTTCTCTGGCTGTGCCACTCTGCCCTGCACAGCTGTCAGGATTACGGGGCCTAATAGTCTCCCAACAGGATGCCAGCACAGCCGCCTTCCAGAAAGCACCTTCGAAGGACTCCCGCCGTCCTCTGCCTCCGGGCTCCTCCCTGCCAGTGTTTCTCCAAGGACATGGTCCTCACAAGAAACCCACCTTTCCTTTTGTGTGGTTGATGTTTTAAATTATTTAAAAAAGAATCGTTGTAAAATATGCCTAACGCAAAAGTTACCATCTTTTTTTTTTTTTTTAGTAGCTCCCAACGTGGAGCACCATGGGGGTCTTGAACTCATGACCCAGAGATGGAGGCCTGAGCTGAGATCAAGAGTCAGATGCTTTACCGACTGAGCCACCCAGGCGCTCCACAAAGTTTACCATCTTCACTATTTTTAAGTTCATATTTCTTACAGTTCTGTAACATGAGGTACGTTCATATGTCACATGACTCTGCCGCCATCATCACCGTCTGCCAAGCTGAAACTTTGTACCCCTTAGAAGACAACTCCCATTTTCCCCTCCCCTAGCTCCTGGCAACCACCATTCCACTTTCTGTCTCTACGAATTTGACTACAGCCTTTCCCTTTGAGGAGGAAAATCAATATCCCTATCTGTGCCAGTATGTAGAGATCTTTATGCACTATTCCATTTAGACAGGTCCCTTTTTTTTTTTTCTGGAGTGCTCTCTATGGTCAAGGAGGCCTTCCCGCACTCAGGACCCTGCCGGGCACCACACTCACTGCCTTTGGCATCCAGGAATGCTTGCATCTTCCCGGGGTTGGGATCTAAAGCCACACAAGGCAGAAACCAGATATGATCAACATTTCCTTTGAAAATTCCTAAGAAGGCGCCATGTTGGGGCCCCTCACACTCCCCCTAAATGAATCAAACACAATGGTCCTTTTTCCAATTTTGGGTTATTTATCTGAGCAGCAGACGAATTAGTGAGCCTGTTAGAAGGGCCATGTTTTTGGAGCTATACTTACATTAAAACTAGAAACAGGCTTGGCTCTTCAAGATGCTCACACCATGAGAGGAACAAGGGACCCAAGGCTGATTCTGGGAGCAGCAAATTTGTGTCTCTCGTCTCAGACTTGCTGGAGCACAGATACATTGGGTGGGAGAGCACCTGCAGACTTTCTTGCTGAAGTGTGCTCTCTCTCTAGGTAACTACCCCTGCACCGTAACTCAGCCTCAGACCCCAGACCTATCTGAGCTTGGTGGGAGCAGCTGGGCCCATCTTCCTGGATGGGAAAATTCACCCACAGCTATGCAGACAGCAGCCGTGCTAGGATGAGGCCCTGGGGCGCTCTGCTTCCTACTTTCTCCTACCTGGACTGCGGGCTCTCCTCGAGGACAGGGCAGACTTCCCTCCTCCTTGTGTTTTCCCTGCTGTGTCCCATAGAGAGCCTGGCACATGGGATATTCTAATTATGGAAAACTGCGTCCTGACTTGGAAACACGTTCACACAAAAAGCAAACGGCAAAATGTTACGTGCAATGCAACTCCATTCCATTTTTGGGTGTATCTATTCATGGGGGGAAAAGACCCGAAGGATGTACATAAATTTAACTCTGGTTATCTCTGGGTGTTAGGTTTACAGTAGATTTTTATTTTTCCATGTCTAGTGTTTATAGTCCCTCAACTTTCTGTGATGGTAAAACGTGTTTCAAAGAAAAAGTGTTTCCAAAAATAAAATGAAATTTTATATCCTTTAAAAAAAAATCTACATTCAGGACAATGAACTCCCCAGTGACCAAGGTGCTAGCCAGTGGAGGAAGGGTGTGGTGGGGGAGGGGGGGCCTGGGGCTGGGGTAGAGGAGAGGAGAAAGTTCTCTGTGTACTATAAAATTCTTGGGAATGGACTGACAGTCAGAATTTTCTTCTGTCGCAGTTAAGTGTTCAACAGACTCTGGGCCCAAGGTCTTCCCAGTTCATGACTCTCTCCCAAAGGTGGTCCTGGAGACTGTGAGCCAAGGAACCCCCATGAGGTTCATAGGTATGGAATGCCAGAATGAGCAGATCTGTATGCTCACACCCATGGATGGGCCCCAGACTGGGAGACAAGCCCTTTTGGTTCTCTTTCTTACATTACATGTCTGGGTCCAATCTGAGAAATTCACCTTCTCTTTGGGCAAGAACTGGCCAAGAAACCATGAACTTCGGAATCAGACGGTCATGAGTTTGAGCCCTGGCCCTATCACTTACCAGCCATGCTCCTGTTTCACCATATACAGAATGGGGATATTAGACCTACTTCAAGCTTCTTGCTGCTTTGGGTCATGAGAAAACATTTATATCCTTTCTACTCAACATGCCCAGTCTCTGGTTAGCATAAAAGCACTGACCCATCAGAGAACACATCATTTATCTAACTTGATAAACTCCCTGTACGTCTCAGAGACGAAGCATGAGTCCAAAATATGGCAACAAGTCAATGAAGGGTGTCATTGGTTGAATTGAGTTCCCCACCCCGCAAAAAAGATATGCTGAAGCCCTAACCCCCAGGACCTGTGAATATGACCTTATCTGGAAACGGTCTTTGCAGATGTGATCGAGTCAAGGAGCGGTCATTGGGATGGACCCTTATTCCAGTATGACTGGTGTCTTCATAAGAAGTGTGAACAGGTGTGAAGACCCAGGCATGCACGGAAAACATTACTCAGAGGCAGAGATCAGAGTGAGCCAGCTCCTGGCCCAGGAACACCACAAACTGAAGGCCATTACCAGTAGCCAGGAAGAGGCAAGGATGGGTTCTCTCCTACAGGTTTCAGAGGGAGCGTGGCCCTGAAGAGACCTTGATTTTGGACTTCTAGACTCCAGAACTGTGAGGTGATACATTTCTGTCATTTTAAGCTCCCCCTTCGCGGTGCTTTGTTACAGCAGCCCTGGGGAAACCAATACAATAGGTAACTTTCTATTCTATTGCGACTGCAACTAAAACCACTTCTAAAAAAGGAGACTGCCCTACCTTACTTGGTCGTCAACCTCAGGATGACTGAGATTTCTTTAGAGATTCCTTTATTTCTCATGTCTAGTCTAAATCTCTCCTGCCTTTTTTTTTCTTAGTGGAGACGTGTCCTGCTTTGGGATTTTTTTTTTTTTTTAAGATTTTATTTGTTTGACACAGAGAGACACAGCGAGAGAGGGGACACAAGCAGTGGGAGAGGGAGAGGGAGAAGCAAGCTTCCCAACGAGCAGGTACCCTGATGCAGGGCTTGATCCCAGGACCCTGGGATCATGACCTGAGCCGAAGGCAGACACTTAACGGACTGAGCCACCCAGGCGCCCCCCCCTGTTTTGTTTTGTTTTGTTTTGTTTTTTTGGATTTTATTTTTAAGTAATCTCTACACCCAATGTGGGGCTCAAACTCACAACCTGAGATTAAGGGCTGCAGACTCTACCAACTGAGCTAGCCAGGTGCCCTGGGATTGTTCTTGATGGATTTTTCTAGATCTTTCTCATCTGCCCTTTGAACCCAATCTTTGTGACTTCCTTGGTTTGGCTCCTTGACCCTCATGCCTCATCAGGCCCTTCCATCTCCCCTTCCACTCTCACTGATTGATGACAGTGGCTCTCTGTTTTTCTAGGGAGCCAGGAGAAGGAAGAAACAGCCCAGATCCTGGTCTGGAAACTGTCTTTTAATAACAAAAACCCAGAAATGAACTTTTCTTTGAGGTTTCTGGTCCCGTCTGGACTCAGAGCATCTTTTCTCCTAGAGTCCAGGTAGGACCAAGAAACGCTGACGTTTCAACAGAGACACAACTCAGGCAGTTCAGCTGCCTTTGCTAGCTCAGAACCATCGAAGGTTCTCTTGGGACAGTTAAACTTCCTGGCTCCCCAGTCCCAGAAGGGGAGGACAGGGCATGGAACAGGACATGGAACAGGTGTGTGGAGGAAGCTCTGAGTCCAGCACCAGCTCCCCCTCCCCAGGCCGCCTCCTGAAAGCACAGCTAAGTTGGTAGCAGTTAGAACATCTGAAGAGGAATTTCTTGCTGGTCCATCCTTTGTAGCTGTGGTGCAGTCCCAAGGGGTGGCTGAGGGAATGAGGGCTGATGGGTAAAGCCGCAATCAGCTGTGCCCTGTACCGCCGCAGGGGGCAGTCTACACATGGAAGGGAACGGAATGGAACCCCCTGGGATTACACAGTGTTGGGGGGGGGGGCTTGGTACAACAGGTCTTGCTGAGCCACCTGCTGTCAGGCCTGCCAGGGGACCTGCCCTGTTCCACAGCTAGCTTCCAGGTGGCACAAAGCATAAGTCTCTTCTTGGGTTCCCCACTTCCCTCTGGGATCCAAGCTTGCAGGGCTGCCTTAAGAGCCTCAGTGCTCAGGAAAGGCTGGGCAAGCAGAGGTAGTCACGTGACCGTCCAACCCATCTCTGCAAAAGGTCAGGTTCTCAGATCCCAGGAATGCCCGGGAATATTCAGGATTAACAGCTGTTACTGCTTGGAGGGCATTTGCTCCGTGCCAGGTAGCTTGGTTGAGCGATGTTATTTTAACTTCAACACCTGAGGGTATCCACAAACTCATGAGGTCAGAGACGTTATACCTGATTTACAGATATGGAAACTGAGGCACGCAAGACTAATCAACTCAGACAAGGTCGCACGGCTGGAGAATTGGAGCCCATCCACCTGACTCCCCCTCCTGCGGGACAATGGCCTGATGGATCCTTTTGTGAGTCTGAACGATACAGTGACATCAGGAAGGGGGCTGGGAATAAAACACTGAGGACTGACCGTGGGCTGGACCCTCCATCACAAAAGAGAGACAGGATAGGGCCCCAGGCTCCAGGGAGGCCCCCAGCGGGAGAATCTGAGACGACAGGCACACAGGTGAGCTGGAGGGGAGATGCTGTTCAGTGTGGATGGCGAAGGCGGAGAAGGGTTGCCCGCTGAGGTCTGCAGAGTCATGAAGGCCGGGAAACCCCCTCTTGTTCTCTGTCCTAACCCCGGTGTCTGGCCCCCTTCCTCCAGGCCATAGGGAGTGCCAGGACCCCACAGCTTGAACAAGGTAAAGGAAACAAGATGACAGAAGGCTCACTGTCCATGCTGGGTAGCCCAATGATAGAACTTGAGGCTCCAAAGGTGGTAGAACCTAAAAATACAAATTAATTCCTAAAAGCAGCTGCTCCCCCTTGATGCTCGAGTCATCATGAACTACTAAGGGAAGCTGCGAAGAGGGTACTGGCGTATGGAGAGCGGCCATGTCTCTCCTCAGCTGGGTCCCCTTGGTGGCAGAGCCCGAGCTGGCTCAGGTGGTGGCTGTTCTGACACTGCAGAGTCCCCGACCCATGGCCAGGGTGAGATGGGGCTGCTGAGGGGGCCGGGACAGGCGGGGGCTGTTTTTAAACAATGGCCCAGTTCAGTGGGAGTTGGGTCCTAGTTCCAGCTCTGACACCATCCCCTGCCAGACCCTTAGGCTACACATGTTCTTTTTTTAAATTTTATTTTAATTCCAGGTTGGTGAACATAGTCTTATATTAGTCTCAGGTGCACAATATAGTGATTCAAGTCTTCCATACGACCCTCGGTGCTCATCACGACAAATGCCCTCCTTCATCCCAACCCCGATGTCCCCATCCCTGCTCCCACCTCTCCCCTGCTCGCCAGCAGTCTGTTCTCTACAGTTAAGAGTTTGTTTCTTGGGTGCCTGGGTGGCTCAGTTGGTTGAGCAACTGCCTTCGGCTCAGGTCATGATCCCGGACTTCCGGGATCGAGTCCCGCATCGGGCTCCCAGCTCCTTGGGGAGTCTGCTTCTCCCTCTGACCTTCTCCTCTCTCATGCTCTCTCTCACTCATTCTCCCTCAAATAAATAAATAAAATCTTAAAAAAAAAAAAAAAGAGTTTGTTTCTTGGGTGCCTGGGTGGCTCAGTTGGTTAGGCAACTGCCTTCAGCTCAAGTCATGATCCTAGAGTCCTGGGATTGAGCCCCACATCGGGCTCCCTGCTCCATGGGGAGTCTGCTTCTCCCTCTGAACTTCTCCTCTATTATGCTCTCTCTCACTGTCTCTCTGTCAAATAAATAAATAAAATCTTTAAAAAAAAAAGAATTTGTTTCTTGGTTTGCCTTTCTCATGCTTTCCCCCCTCTTTTTTCTTTTTTGCTCATTCTAGCAGACGTATTCCTTTCTAGGGCCCAGTTTTCTGATCTCTGACAAGAGTAGAAAGCCCCATATCAGTGGCTTTCAAAAGACACAAAAGTGCAGTTGTTCTGATCGAATCTGACTTGGGGGGACCCCTAAAATCACTGTCCCTCTCTACTTACCTCTATGGCCTCTGTGGGGCATCACAGACAACGGCCACAGACTCCCTGGAGACAGTTCGAAAAGTACTGGCCTAAAGTCATTTGTCAGGTTAGCACACTTTTACTGAGTACCTGCCATGTGCTGAGTATTTTCTAGGTGTTGGAGACAGAAGAAGATCAAGACAGATCATCTGTGTGATGGGCACCTGTCCCATGCAATTTTGATTTGGTGGGGGCTAGGTAGGGCAGGGGGAGTCAGACAACCACCAAGGAAACCAACCAACCAGCACTCTTTAGACAGCGGCAAGCAACAAAGAGTGCAACACAGTACTGCTGGGACATGGGCGTGGGCATGTCTATCTTCTTTAAATTGGGTGGTCAAGAAAGGCCTCCTGGAGGAGGTGACATTTGGACCTGAATGAGCCAACCTTGCAAAGCCAAGTGGAAAGAGCTTCAGGCAGAAGAGACCAGGAGGGCAAAGGTCCTCAGGTGGGAATCAAGTGGAAGATGCAGGAGGGTGGTGGGTGAGGGGAAGGTGAATTGGGATGCCGAGGGGGGAGGGGAAACGGGCTCCTGAAGGCCTGTGGGCCAAGGAGGAGAACTGGGCTGTCTTCCAAGGGTAAAAGGTCTGAGAGCCTCTGCCATGCCCAGAGGGCTGAGAAGTGATGTGCAAGAACTTGAAAGATTTCCATAAGCTTCTAAGCGTCTGTCACCTATGCTATACTTGCAGTTATGAAGGCAGGAGCTGGACGAGTACAGTTTTCCAGCTACAGAACGTTGTGGGGGCCTTATTTGGCATATGTGAGTTTTGCTGACCCCTGTGGGGACCCCTGGAGCCCCTAAGGCATTGAAATAGCAGCTGCGGCTCCTAAGTGGAAGCGTGGATGGGAGGGACCAGGTGGGCAGGGGACGCAGTAGGAAGTGAGGGTCTAAGCTTGTGCTAGGTCTTCCCATGGTTAATAAAGCTCATTCCACCTCCAAGCCAGCCCTACAGCACTCTCCTCTCTCAGGACGGGGTGTGGAGACAACTTATGCAATCAGATCCCCCCACACCAGGGGGACCCTCTCTGCTAAAAACATTCACAAAACAAGATCAGCGGAAGCCCCTGCAGGCTGGGCTTAGGAAGGGAGAATCACAGAATGAGGCTACTTTAAGGGGAATTAACGGCCCAGAGAAGGGCAAAGAAGCACCCCCTGGAGGAATTGTGGGCAGGTGGGGTGCGGATGACACTCGTGGGTGTAATGACGAGGACAGGGGACAGAGGCAAGCATGCAGACACCGCTCTTCCTTGCTCAGCTCCAGGGGCAGGGGTCATTCATAGAAATAGTCTGGACCCTGGCGCCCCCTGCAGCCGCACGGCCAGTAGAGCACACCGGATTAGGCCTCTGGTCCAAGGTGGGGAGGGGGGCTCCCATCCCCATCCCCCAGTGGACCACACCGAGTGCGCCACCTCCCTCCCATGCTTTTCAGTCCGGAAACAATGGATCTAAAACAAGCATCCTGCATGGTCAACCTTTAAAGAGAAGGTGGCAGGCAGGAAAGGGGAGGGAGGGGCCATCCTGGCTATGGGGGTGGAGAGGGCCTGCTGGATCAGTGACCCTGTTTGCGATTTAGGTTTTGAAGCGCTCCCCTGTCCCCGGGCTGCCCCTTGGGCCCTGGTGCAGCTGCCTCATTCCTGCCGCAGGATCAGAGCTGGCTGATTGCTTAGATCAGCATCTCTACAGACCCTCCATCCGCTCTAGAAAAGAAAAGCTCCCTGGAAAATTCAGTGTAAGAAACTCTCGGAGATTTCCAATGTCCATCAGCATCTGGAGAATTCCTGCAGAACAGGGGTGCATTCTGTTCTGTTTGACCCTCGGGGATGAGGCCCCTTACATGAAATGTCCTTTGACCATCCCTGAAACAAATGTTCTGGGGAACCCACTTCTGGAAACCCTGGCCTGCCTTCATCCTCCAGGGACAAATGTACTTTGATCCAGGGTCAAGGACAACTATGCTAAGGAAGCAGGGCCCCTGTCTCAGGCAGGAGGGAGGAGACAGAGAAGCAGGCTGTGACCTCCTCATTCTCCTAAAGGGCAAACTAGGGGCAGAGGCTGTAGTTCTGCCTGCAGGGAGGGGAGGGCATGTGACCCCAACAGGGGTCCCACAGAAAGTGGCTTAGAACTGAAGGCACCCAGAGAACTGTTTGGGGCTTTACACTAGGAGTTCAGAAGCTGGGCTGCATTGGGATCACCTTGAGTGTGTTTGAAAAGCACAAATTCCTACCCTGCCCCCCAAGCAGAATCTCTGCAGGTGCATTAGGATTTAGGCATACTTGTTTTCCCAAAGCTCCTCCAACGCTTTCAATTCTAGGGACAGAGTCTACTTCTGATGATGGCGTCTGGGTCCCTTTTTCAGTGTCTTGTCAAGTTGACAAACGTCCATTACATTCCTGAGTCATCCTAAAATCCAGGTGTTCCCCTGAGCCAGCTTGATAAGAGGTCAGAGTGAGGGTGGTTCGGGGGATGGGGAAGAAGGGAGCCCCTGAAGGGGAAGGTCAGGCCAAGGTCCAGGTTTGGTTGGGGAAAACCCCCTCCCTATGACCAAGGGGGGAGGCTGGGGGTAAGAAAGCCCAGGGGTTCTGAGGGAGAGGGGAGGCTGGGCTCCGCATTGCCCTGGACATTTCTCTTATAAGGGCTTTCTTCCTCCAAGCATCCTGGGAACCAGCAAAGACCCTAGAGGCACAGAGTCAGAAGGTGGCCCTAGAGTAGACAGTGGGTGGCCCCAGGAGGAGGTCTGTCCACAGTTGGGTTCTTATGGGATGATGGCACAGTGTTTCTGTGATCAGGCGCCTCCTTTTACTGGCTTGAATGTGACATGTGATGTGCAGGGAGGCGCCCCAGCAGCCCTGATGGGATCTACGGCTCTGCTGAGAACAGCCTGAACCCCTCTCTGGGGCTCAGGTGCCTCATCTGTATAATGAAGGAGGCGGGTGATTCAGTCCCCTGTGTCCCTTTCTGATTTAATGCTTCATGACTCTGAAAAGCAGATGACCCTGAAAAGCAGGGAAGCGTGGCAATTCTCGAATCCACCCCTATGGCTAGTGACTTTCAAGGAGGCCTTAATATATTCTAAGTTCAACTCCGTGTGGTCAAGCAAAGGCCTTGCTGTTCAGGTGGCAAAATGGATGCGCCCTGCACTGAGATAAGTATCCACATTCCTGATCCGGACTGGGTCCTCTTCTTAGCAGCTTGGGCTTTCTCCCTTCTGGTGTCTCAGCCACACCTCCAGCTCCCAGGGGGGCTCCCTCCTCCCGGTTAGCACAACTCAGATGCTATGACTGCAGTACCCTCTAGAGGGCGCTGCTGTCAGCGCTGTGACCTGAGCCCACGGAGAACTACAGGGCCGGGCTTCTTCCGGCTGGCTTGGGATGGAGGCGTGGCCAAGTGGAGGACCGCCCATCTGAGTATTGGCGCTCTTCTTGTCAAGCATTGAAAGGAACTTAGAGTGTGAAGGTCTGTTCATTCATTCATTCGGCCTGCCTACGTGTGCCAGGCCCTGGGTTAGGTGTAGCACACACCAGATACGAAAGATGCCTGCTTAGGCCTCATAGGTGCTCCATCCATCCCCACAAGGCACCTTCCCAGAAGTAACTTCTCCCTGGATCTTGCTCTGTGAAGACAGGCCTTAGGATGCCCATTTTACAGAGAAGAAAACCGAGTCTCAGGGAGGCAAAGCGATATACCCACGTCATGCAGCCAGGCAGTGCCCAGTTCAAGTTGCTGCAAGCCCAGCTTCTCCCACTGCCCAGACTGTAGAATGCGTCCTCCCTGGAGCACACCCCCTCCCCCTTGCTGGGAGCTGTGTGGGGTGGGCGGAGGTGCTGACCCACATGCCACCCCCCAACCAGAACGCACTACTGTGGCAATCGTGCCCTGAACAGCAATCTTTTTTGGTCTCGCTATCCCACGTCCACACCTGCTGATGTGATTTTCCAGAGTGGGACCTCGAAAAGCCTCCAAGACAATAATAGCAGTTGCTATTTTATTGTAGGTCTACTTTGTGCCAAGTCCCTTATTCGCTTTGTCTTGAACCCCCTCAACCATCAGAGGAGCCTCATTTCACAGATGTGGAAAGTGAGGCTCAGAGAGGGTAAGTGACTTGCCCAAGGGCACACAGCTGGGATTTCAACCTACGACGGGGCTGCCAAAGTCCATGTTCTTTCTGCTTTACCACGGGGGCCTGGCTTCTTGTTTTCTTTTGTTGCCTGCTCTTCACCACCTGCCAAATCCTCCCTTCTTGCCCTCCCACCCCCAGTCTTCTTGCTGGTGCACAGAGCATTCTTTGGAGCCATAGCTAAATGAAGGTCTGGAGCAGGACTTCTCGATCTTGGCATTATTGACATTTTGGGCTGGATCATTCTCTACTGGTAGGAGGAAAATGCGGTCCTGGGCATTTTCAGATGGTTACAGCATCCCTGGTCTCTACCCACTAGACACTAGTACTGTCACCCCCTCCCCATGGCGACAACAAAAAAATCTCCCCACATAAGGCCAAATGGTCTCCAGAGAGCAAAAGAACTCCCCAGTTGAGAGCCACTGCTTTATAGGAGTGTGGGGTCAGGGTCAAGTTGATTATAGCCCGTCCTCCTCAATAGACCAAGAGCAGCCGGAGGGCAGGAAGAGCTAATTGTTTACCCACACTTAGTGCAGTGCCTGTAACATGTAGCAAGTGGTACAGCAGGAAGAATGAATGAATGCTTTCCATGGATATGGTATATTTCAGGGTGAGGGCCTGAAGGCCTAGGTTTCCATCCAGATCCTCACTGGTCTGCTGTGGGCTAGCCTGGGGCAAGCACTTTCCCCCTTCTGGGCCTCCATTCCCCTTGTGATGTCTTACAGGAGGGTCATCACAGGCCCCAAAGGTCCTGGACATCCATGATCTGGGAACCACGATGTTCCAGCTCAGAGGCCCAGAGTCTGGGGGCTGAGGAGGGGTTGTCCGCCAGGCTGGACATTACACCTCTGTCTGGTTCTCAGTTTCTTCTTTGGACCCTTGCTCCTCAAGCTAAATCCATCACACAGAGACAAACAAGCCCTCCCATCCCCAAAAGCGACCTGATGCAGGAGAGGAGGCTCCTTTTTTGGGTGTGTGTCTTAGAAGGGAAAACACGTAACCTCAAAGGTAACCAAATATCCAGATCGTGATGGCTAGCATCGCACACCCCAAACCCACCTATTCATGAGCTTAACAAAAAGCTTCTTTAGGATACACTGTAAGGCCATTGAGAGGGAGAAAAGTTGCCTCTCACAAGCCCAGGCCAGCCCGCAGGGCCCGCCCTCCTAGCGTGCGCTCACACACACACACACACACACACACACACACACAGCCGCTTACAAGGAGGCTCTGAGTTTTTTAAAAGTAAACTCCACGGTTTCCGTTCTTGCCCTGGATTCAACTTTTGAAAAAAGGAACCGTTTTCCCGTTCTCCCTCCAAATTCCCCCTCTCTGGTCCTCCCTCTGCCTCACTCCTACTCTCTAACCCTGCCCCTGCCCTGCACCCCCCCCCCCCCCAGCTGCTCCTCCCCTGCAATGTTGACTCCATTTCCAACCACGCCCAGGGGCCCAGGCCTCCTCTCAGGGATGGGGGTGTCCTATCTGGTCTGGGGGAAGAAAAGCAGCCAGGGGAGATGCCACAGCCCCCTTTCACTCCATAGAACAGAGCTTTCTCGAGGAAGGAGAGCAGGACTGATGCTCCCATCAAGGCCCCCAGCATGGCCAAGAGGCCCACCTGGTGACAGCAGAAGAGGAGGGCTCCTATTTTAAGATGTTCCCCCTCCCATAGGGGTGCCTGGGTGGCTCAGTGGGTTGGACGTTTGACTCTTGATTTCAGCTCAGGTCATGATCTCGGGGTCCTGGAATCAAGTCCTGAGTGAGGCTCCACGCCCAGCAGAGTCTGCTTGTCCCTCTCCCTCAGCTTCTCCCCTGCTCACTCACACACACACGCACACGCTCTCTCGCTCTTTAAAAATAAATAAATAAAATCTTTAAAAAAAGATGTATCCACCCATAGACTCCCTTTCCCGGGGGGGCCCTCATTGGCCCTGTCACCCCTCCTGCTCCACTCGCAATCAGGCCTCATTGCTTCCTCTCTGTCTGTGTCTGGGTCCTCTTTCTTGAACTTGCCTTTCACTACTCCCCCCACCCCGCTCCACCCCCGGCTTCTACAGAGACCTTTATAGGTCCAGTCCAGGTGTTAGCATAGGGGCAGCAAGGAGGTCCCAGCGCCTGCCAGATGGAACCACGAGGCAGGAATTTCTCAGAGACAAAAACATTATCAGGATCAGTGTCTTTCAAACTTTTTTGACTGCAGCCCGCAGTAAGAAATTCATCCTATAAACATCAAATTTGTATATATTGTGTATATATCTATGTATTATAATCCCATCGACACTTATTTAGGATTGCCAAATATAAAACAGAAATAGAAGTTTCTGGAAACAGTATTTACCTTTATTACATGGGAGACACTATGAAATTACTCTTTCCTATGTCATTACACCCCCCTAAATCGGTTTTACAACCTGCAGATGGAGATACTCAGTGCTAGATGTGTCTGCTGGAGCAGAGACAGAGTAAGAGCGAGGCTCCGAGCAGGGGCCCATGGGCCTCACCTGTCTCAGCTGAGGCCCTTCTCGGGCCCAACAAGAAGGGGCTTGGAAGGGACTGGGTTCTAGGAGCCAGCATGAAAAAGATCCACATGAAAAGTTGGGACACACAGTCTTCTACTACTACAGAATATTCTCAACTAATACTCTCCTGAACTTACAGTTTGTGACCCCAAGGGGGCCTAGAAGCCGCTAGAGGACAGGAATTAAGGTTTCTGGTGCCTGCTGAGAGCGAGACAAGGCCCTCTTCAAAATCATGCTGCCAGTAAGTTGCTGAGTTGGGATTCGAACCCAGGTCTGCCCTGCTGGGCAGGCTCCCCCCGACCCCCGCGGCTCTCCCCCACCATCCCAGGAGTCAGGGCTCTCTTGGAGCTCCCTCTCCAACTGGGGAGTTGGACATCTGTTCTGGGCATGTGGGGATGGAGGACCCCCCTCTCGGCATGCAGGGGTGAGGCTGCCTGGCATGTGGGTGTGTGGGAGATGGGGAGCAGGGGCAAAGCCTGTGTGTGGGTGTGAGAAGGGGCCTGGAGTCAGTGGTTCCAACAGCACACAGTTCCACCACTCAAGCTCACAGAGACTCCCTGAAGATACGTAATAATACTTCTATCATCTCCCCCTCATGGATTCTTTACTCCCATAAATTTTAAAAATTTTATTTGCTTTTATTTGACAGAGAGAGAGACAGTGAGAGAGGGAACAAAAGCAGGGGGAGTGGGTGAGGGAGAAGCAGGCTTTCCGCCGAGCAGGGAGCCAGATGCAGGGCTTGATCCCAGGACCCTGAGATCATGACCTGAGCTGAAGGCAGATACTTAACGACTGAACCACCCAGGCGCCCCTCTTTACTCTTATATTGAAAAAAGGGCTTTCAAATTATAAAGACTCCCAATTTAAGTATGATTTTCATAGAAAGTTCTAGGAAAAGAAAAATATCTACTTAGAATTAAAATTAGTGATAATAATAATAAATGATATCAGTTCTGGAGTACTTGCTTGCTTAACCACAGCAACTGTTTTATGGAGGACCAACAATGGCCAGCACTGGGTGCAGAGTTACTAGGTGGCGCTCAGTAGTTATTGGAGAATGAATGAAGGGACCCAGGGACACGCTAGAAATTGCACATACATGCATCTCATTTAAACCCAACTTGATGTAACCCAAAAAAAATCCAGCATTTCCCTGAGAGATATTTTCTTCCTTTTCATAATTCCTTCTTCCGAAACTTTTGAAATTGGAGGGACCCTTGCTTCTGGGTGTAGAGGCACCTCCTCCTTCAGGTTTTCTCCCCGATTGCCCTTCTATTCTTGGGCAGTCTTTTCCAGGTTCAGTGATGGACAGGCCAGCGCTCCTACACGGATCTTCCAAGCCCCCCCTAACCCGCTCTGCCCAGGGGTACAGATGATCTTCCCCTTGGCAACCCAGAGGCAAGGAAGGAACCAGGACCGGAGCCCAGACTTCTGGATTCTTAAATCAGGACAAGCAACCGACTAGAGCCTCAGAAAATCCTGATTCTAGCCCTGCCCTTCCCCTAAGTCAGGTGTGACCTCTAGAAAGTCATCACACCTTTCTGGATTCACTTTCTTTTGAATATCTTTCCAAGGTCCAGGGTTCCCCCAAACTGACAGATACCCACCCACTGCAGTGTCCGGGACCTGAAACACCACACTAACCCATTCAGCTTTGCATCCTCCTTCCTTTCCTCCTGGCAGCCCACTCTCGACAGAATTGGAATGTACACACCAAGCAAAATGCTGGGACCTGGGGCTCCTTAGTGGTGAGATCCTACAAGAATCCTATCAGAACCCTGCTCACGACTGCAAGGAGTGGAATGATGGAAAAGTTTGGGTTGGAGTCTTCCAACAGGAGACAAGCCCCTCCCACCCTCACCCCACAGTTTGCTCTGGCTTAGAATGCAGATTCGGTAAACGCGGACAACCAACCACCCAAACCCGGGGTTTGAAAGACTCCACCATCGTGGGCTTCCACTGCAGAGGAACCCAGAGACGGCAAAGCTGTCCCTGGTCATGTGTCCTCATTTCCCCTCCTCTTCCTTGAGAGATGCTCCTGCCTAGGGGTCCGGTCTGAGTTCGTCTCCCTCGCTGGCAGCTCAGTGGCCCTGTCCTGGGTTCTGCCAGTTCCCCCCTTTCCCTAGCTTTCCCCCACCCCTGCGCTCCTGGAGTAGGCCAAGTGGCCAAGGAAGTGGGACCAGCGGGTTCTCTCAGCCCCTGCTTGGGCACCTGCCCTGTACCCGATACACTGCCCATGCCCAGCCACCCTGCCCAAGGGCCTCCTCCTTCCCACCGACAGCCCAGGCCAAGGCTCGGAACCATGAAGCAACTCCTCCAGCTCAAGGGTTGCCCAGGGGATCTGAACCCACATTTCCCCGACTCCAAAGCCGCTCGTCTGTCCACCGAAGCGCGCTTCAGACCCTAGGACTTGCAAACACACGGGAGTCCGGAGTAAAAGCCCCCCTGTTCTCTGTTCCTTAATTTCGGGGGACCAGCAGACAACAGCCCCTCGTCACGTGTTCCTTCGCCCCATGCACGCTGCGTCCGCAACAGCCCGAAAGTTTGCTCAACTCCGCGGGCGGACGCGGCGGTCGGAAGCCGCAGCGCACGCCTACCCCCGCAGGGGACACCGAGGCGGCGCAGCCCCCGCGCGCGGAGCGGCCGGCGGCCGGGGGAACCCGGGAGTGCCTCTCCCCGGAGGGAAGGGGACAGTTACCTTGAAGAGTTGGACGCCCTTCGCAAGAACTTCAGTGCCACACAGCTGGCGAGGCGGCCGGGGGGCTCGCGGGGCCGGGAGGCCCGGGGCTGGCGGCGCCGCGGGGGAGACGCTCTGCGCGCGCGCCGCGCACCCCTCCTGCCGCGGGCGTCCTGTCCGCAGGTCCCCTCAGGCGGCGGCCGCGGCGGCAGCGGCTGTGTTGCGGAGTCCCGGCTGGCCGAGGCAAGGGCCACTGCAAGGTGCCCGGAGCCCCTGGCGCCCGCGTCAGATGCCGGCCGGCGAGCGCGCGGAGGGAGAGACCTGGAGCGGCGCGGGCGCGTCCTCAGCTCTGCGAGCCCCCTCTCGAGCGGCGGGGAGGTAGGTGGGCGGGCGGGCGGGCATGGCGCGTGGTGACACATACATAGGGGCGGGCGGGGGAGGGGAGGGCGGAGTGGGGGGGGGACGCGGAGGGAAACCCCACCCCCGGGGGACCCGAGGGGCGGCCGGCGGGGGAGGGGAGGGCGGAGGCGTCTGGAGCGCGCTGGACCCCGGCTCCGGACCGGCGCGCCGCGGGGGAAGCCGCCCGGGGCGCAGGGCTCGAGAGGAGCCGGCAACCCCTGGGCCCGCGGGAGGCAGCGGCGCGGGAAGCGCTGCAATGCGGTCGGCGGCTCCGCAGTCCGAGGGGCCCCGGAGGGCTGGGCCGGCACCCGCGCCGGGACCCGCGCCTGCATCCGCGCCGGCATCCGCGTCCGCACCCGCACCCGCGCCTGCGGTGGCCGGACGGGGCTCCCCGGCCATTCGCGCGGGGTGTGCGGCCGACGCCCGGCGGGAAGCGAGAGGGCACGGCGCGCCCCCTGCTCCCGGGCCACGGTTTGGAAGGACCCTCGGGAGGAACTGGCTGAAAGTTTTTGGGGATGGGGTGCGCCGGGATGGCAGGGAAGACGGGAAGAGAGGAGGTTTTAAGGGGCCGCGGGGAGGCGTGCTGGGGACGGGGAGCCAGCCTCAGGGCAAAAGGCTGAGGGTCTTCAAAGTCCCGGAGAGGCCAAGGACCTATCTCGAACGAAGCAGGAATTCTCCAGGACTTCTGGAGCTCCAGAGACCACCCTCCTTAATAATATTTTTCCCAGTCGAAAGAATAAGAGAACCAACAGCGTTTGAACACCTTCTGTGAGCTGGTTGCTTAACATACATTAATATCTCACTTAATTTCCCCAAAAGCCCAATGAGGTAAATATTAGGATTCCCCCCACACCCCAAAGATGTGAAAACGGAGGCTCAGAGAGTGAGGGAGTTACCTATTTAAGGCAGGGTCGGAATTCAAGCCCGAAGTCATGATCTCTCTGCTACACAGGCTGCTGGCTTAGCTACAGCAGTTTTGGGGGACTCGGGCTGGTTGGTGGTCTTCAGGGTCCTTATGGAGGAAGCCGGCCGGGCTTGATGCTAAGATTTAGTGGCCGGGGTCAGTGTGGTAGAAGCGGCTTGACGCCCTTACTGGGCATGGGCTGAATGAGAAAGAGCGAGAAGCCGGGTCTCTGTGGGCTGCCCATTACAGAGATAATAGACTAAGCTTTTTCTTGATTAAAAGGCATGGAAGTGGCTCCGTTTCCCAGGGGTGACAACTCTGGAATTGTGTGGGTGTTTTGCTGGCCATCTTTGCTAGGGGGCAGGACTGGCCCTGGCCCAGCACGTTCTCCTGCCTGTTCTCTGCACTGGGCAGTGAAGCCGGGGGAGGGCATGGTTCCCACTCCACCCACTGGTGCCCAGGAGCTGTGGCTGAGGTGTTCCACTGGTGGGCAGTTCTTGGCTTCACTGTTGTTCTACCTGAGTCTGTTGGTTTCTCCTGGTCAGGTCTCCAAGTTACGGAGCACCTTGGGCCCTTCTGACATGATGGTGACCAGAGTCCCTCAGGGGGAAACAGCATTTTGTTCCTCAGACAAGGAAGTGGGATGAAATCTTACTAGTTACTGGCCCCAGTGCCTGGATCGGGGGAAATGACTCTTCTAGAAAAAAGGAATCCTTAGAATTCCAACAGGAGTCATGGTACTCATGCCAGTATTTGCTTGATGCTCTAGGTGAGAACACATCACACCCTCATCTGTAAGACAGGGTCATATCTGACTTACATCCCAGGACATATGGGGTTAGCGAAGGGCAATTCAATTCCAGGACGAATATTAGGTAATTAATCTTTGTAGTGAAGGGAACAAATGCTTATTGATCATCTAGTTTTGTAATGAGGCTAAGAAACATATAATGGGCATTTTTACACGCCAGACACTGTTCAATACAACAGCCTTGCAGGTAGAACATTGTTCCCATTTTACACACTAAGAAACTGAAACTCACAGGCCACCCAGGTAGTGAATGAGTGCGGGTTGGCATGACTTCACACTACTGCGCCTTCAGGCTGCAGAAAACCCAGGATGATTAGGAAGTGGACAGTGTAAAGACCACATTCAGGAGATCAAAGGATGTTAGTGTCCGAAAGCCCTTGGTGGCGTATGGACCCTCCCCTGTTCAGGGCTCTTCCTTGTGCAGTAACTTCTGATGCTGGTCATCCCTCCTCTGCTCAAATACTTAATGCCTTTTCCAGGCTGCCTGACCCTATCTGCTGTCACGGGCAACCTTTAACCTCTTGCTGCTCCCAATGTGGTCTATAGACTAGCAGCGTCAGCTGGGCGCTTGCTCACGGTGCAAAGTCTCAGGGCTGCTGCAGACCTTCTGACTCAGAAGCTGTGTTTTAATAAGATCCCCCTTATTATCATATGCCTTCTGAAGTTTAAGAACCCCTGTGTTGGCCTCATTCAGCAGGTGCCACTCATCCAGTCACGAAATCACAGAATAAGGGTCTCCGAGCTGGGAAAGGGTCTTAGGGAACATTGAAGACCACGTCCTCCCTGACTGGGATATATGCTCTATGTGAACACGCCCGTGGATTTGACTCCCTTCTGAGTCTGCCTCCCATTTTCACGTGGTTCTAATACTTAGGCAGCTCTCAGATGTCGTAGAAATGCCTACTGGTTCCCATACTATGGATTCAGCAGTGAACAGAACAGGCCCATTTCTACCTCCTGGCCTTGTCCCCCAGACCTCCTTCCACATGGCAGATGTTTTTGCATTTAAGATTGGGGGTTGCCTTGCTCTTGCCCTCCCCCTTTTCTCCTTTAGGAACCAGGAATCCCCACTTCGCTATGTCCTTCCTCATCTTTCTCCATCAGTGGAAGCTACCTGCTCCCACCAATCTTCCCCTAGCGTGTCTGGACTGCCCTTGTCCCGTGTAGAGTGATTCAGACCTAAACACAGTCCTATTAGGGTACTCAGCCCAGGGCAGGAGCTCACCTCCTTCAATGAGGTACTATGCTTCTGTTAATGCAGCCTTCCTTTATGTGCTTTTCTGCAGCCTCATCATGGCTCAGTCTGAGTCTGTAGTCAACTCAGATCTCCTTTCCACAAGTATTGAAAGGGCCCAATGTCTTCTAATCCAAGTGTGGGACTTCACTCTATCATTCTTGGCAGAGGACTTTCTGCAAAGCTGACCAATGTCCCACTTTCGTGTCTTCACTTATCCTGGGGCTGAGTTCTGGAGCAGGACAGGATGTCATGGCTCCATATTCCAATGACAATGGCTGCGTCATGCGTTACCCCAAGCCTTAGTGGCTAATATCGTCCCTGGGTTTTGTGGGTCAGGAATTTGGGAGAAGCATGGCCAGTCATTCTGCCTTAGGTTATCTCATGGGGTTGCAGTCAGGTGTCAGCTGAAGGTTTGACTGGGGCTTAGACGATCCAGGTCTAAGATGGCTGCTGGCCAGTGGCCTCAGCTCCTGTTCATCTCGCCTGCCAGGGGAGTCACCTCATGACATGGATGGCAGCTGGCTTCTGCCACAGCAAGTGATACAGGGGGCTGAGTGGGAGCTGCAGTGCTCTGATGTCCTAGCTTTGGAAGGCACACACTGTCACGTCTGCCATGTTCTCTTGGTCACATGGGACCAGGGGATGGGGATTGCTGGGAAGCATCTTGGAGGTTGGCTTCCAAGTACCATTCAAATGGCTCTTAGAGGATGGCCAGTCCCCCAGTTCACCTAACTGTAGCACCACAAGTGCATGTTTCTGTCCATTAGTGGGGCACCGTGTACGAAACTTGCTGAGTCCCAATTTGCGGATTTCCTCTGAGGCATCCTTTGGATACCCCTGTATAAGCAAGCAGCCTATCCTGCTCTCTGGGACGACACATCTGTCCCAGTTTCTGCAGGACAGCCTTCAGCATCCCATTCTTCTTGGTACAGTCAAAGATTGTTGGGTTGCTGGGCTATGTCACACTTCTGGTTGATCTTGAAACTTGTGGACAGTCAAAAAGCATCAGATCATTTTCATGAAAGGGCTTCCTGTCTCTCTCAAGCAACAAAACTGAGTGGAAGAGGAGGTCCCCTGTGTCTTCAGGAGCCTTGGAGGTGAATCCCGGTTCTGGCACAAGAAGGTGGGCAAGTTGCTTAACCTCTCTGGGTCTCGGTTTTCTCATCTGTGAAACGGGATCGTATGGAACTGTAGAATTAGAATAAGGGATGTCAGTCAGTTCCTAGTGAGTGATCTGGCTCAAGATGATGAATTTTCTTCCCTTTCCTCCCCTCTACAATCTGATGTTCCCGAGCAAGTATGGGCTGCTCTCTGGGTTCATAAAGGAAGCTGGAAAACTCACCTCCTCAGAGCGCGGCAATAATAAATACTGTACGTCATGTGTGTAGAAAGGTTGCGATCCCTCCTGGAAGCAAAGGGCCATAGAAGTATGATATGGAAAAGTATTCTTATTGCCGAACCGAGAGGGGGAGTGGTCTTCTGAGAATTAGTGGAACATTTGAAAAGTGCTGTTTTATTACTTTAATGCCGTGCAAGTGACAAACTCAGAGGGAAATGTTCTAATAATTAAGAACATGGGGTAAGTTAATGAAACACGAATCCCCACAGGTCTGTGTGGAATAATGACGTACAGTGACGGGAAAGCGCTGTGTCACTTAAGACATAGAAATTGAAGGGCATGTTTAAGGAAACTCTCACTTCTTGTAGATTCAGTTTGATTTTTCCCTCTTCCCCCCACCTGAATTTATAGCAGTTTCTATTTTCAGTAAAACCCCTGCCATTTATAACAGAGGAAATTATGGCAAGCATTTTACTCATGACTCACTAGTGTTTTTATCATTGAGAAGACGCAGGGAATGACATGGGGGCGGGGGTGTGTGTGACCATATTACTGTAAAGGATCGTCACCACCATCATCATCTAAAACAGTATTTTCCAAGCAGGTCTGGGGTAAGAAGAGAGTAGAAGGATCCTTCCCCTGGCAGCTTCAGCCCCCAAGGCCTCTGGGAACTTGCCCACTTTCTCTGTCCCCAACCCTGAATCCTAAGGGACTGCCTCCCACACCTGACATGGCTTTTCTCTGCTCTTTCCCTTATTCCTGCCATTGGAATATTTTAGGAACTGACTGCCCAGCCCTTGTCACATTAGGCTTGATGCTTTTATTTTCATTCAGTGATAAACATTGGGTCAGTGTGAAAATTTTTGTCCCAGATGTTTTGCGCATTCCAGCAGGGATACAAAACGCGTACTTTCTGGATGTGCAACTTTGGTAGCCTGCACACACTGAAGATGAAATGTGAGAGGTACAGAGAGCATCTCCGTAGCTCGAAGATTGTCTGTTAAAACACGGGCATGGCTTCTCCCCACAACACTTGGCCCTTATTTGATACTAAAGCCCTGGGGAAGGGTTATCTTGACATTTTAGCTGTTGCTATTGATCTGTTTGGTTTCTTAATGTGTATTCCTTTAAGGGGAGAACACACAGAATGTGTAAGGGAGGAAAAAGCAGTATTTAATTAGGTAATCTTTTATTCTTAGGACATTGACTTGTTGGCATTCAGTCTTGAAATAGTCATTAAAAAACAAGAATTATCAAAATGCTGGAGGGTGCTCGTTCTAGTCTCAAAATCTTAAGTTCAAAAAAATGAAATGTCATTTCCTTCGTGGGCTAGCACAGCCTCGTCTGCCTGCCTGCCTTCCTTCCTTCTTCCCTTCCCTTCTTTCCTCTCCCTTCACTTCCTTCTTCCCTTCCCTTTCTTCCTCCCTCCTTCCCTCCCTCCCTCCCTTCCTTCCTTCCTTCCTCTCCTTCTCTTTCTTTGTTATTGTGGTAAAACATACATTACACAGAGTTGATCATTTTCACCATTTGAAGCGTCCAGTTCAGTGGCATTAAGCACATTCACAGTGTTGTACAAACATCACCACCCTTGGTCTCCAGAGCTTTCTCATCTCCCCAGACTGAAATTCCGTACCCATGAAACGTTAACTCCCTGGCCCCCTGTCCCCTGAGCCTCTGGCAGCCACCACTCGAATCTGCCTCTATGAATATAACTACTCTAGGTGCTTCGTATACGTGGGAACATGCAGTATTTATGTTCTGGATTGACTGGTATATTCACTTACATGACGTCTTCGTACAAGTGGTAACCCTTCCCTTTACTGTAGAGCAATACATATTGAGCTCTTACTATGTGCCAGGCCCTGTGCAGGGTGCTTCATTAAACCTCACAATGACCTTGCGAAGTCTCCTGAACTCCGTCCATCTCACTGATGAAGAAACTGAGGGCAGGGAGGCTTGGCAAGCTGCCTTAGTTCATGTAGTTGCTGAAGAGAACCAGGCATCTCAGCCAGACCACCTGGCTTCAGAGCTCTCAGACTTAAAACAAAAAACTTTTAATAGTAACTGTTTATTGAGCACCTACTATGTGCCAGATACTAAGGTAGGTGTTGTACCTACTTTTTTTTTCCTCCTTCCTTTCCTTTCTTTTGATATGTAATTTATATAGAATAAAGTGCATCTTAAGTGTACAACTCAAGGAATTTTTAGCATATACCAACACCATTATACTCACAATACAATCAAGATGCAGAAATTTCCAGCTCCCTAGAAGTTTCCCTGGTGCCCCTTCTAGATGCTGCACCCCAGGGAGACCACTTTTCTGACCTTACTGACAGATCAGTTTTGTCTATTCTTAAACTTGATAGAAATGTTATTATAAAAAAAGAAAGAAAGAAAGAAAGAAAGAAAGAAAGAAAGAAAGAAAGAAAGAAATGTTATTATCCTATGAATACACCGTTGTCTCTGGCTTCTTTTGTTCAAGCTGGAAGCAACCTGGAGAGCATATGCCTCATCCAAGGGGACAGTCACTACCTTGCTCCAACTAAAGGTCACCATTCAGGAATTCAGCTCGTTGTTGCTGGATCACATAGTATTAGTATTAGCATTGGTATTAGTATTAGCATTGGTATTAGTATTGGCAATGGGGGAAGTGGGGGTACTTTTGTTGTTTTCCTTGAGAAGCCAAATTTCTGGATTTTTACATAAGATCAGACGATGACTAACGTAAGCATTGATATATGGTGTGTATCAAAATGTTGAAGGATCAGCAAAAAGCATCTCTGAGTGGTGGGATCATGCGATGGGGAGGGCAGTGGGAATGCACAAGGAGGGACATTTGAAAGGAAAAATCAGACACTGGATCTTGGAGGAGAGAGAGAGAAGCAAGAAAAGCCTCCAACTTTTGAACCCGCCTGCCTGGGAGATGGGGAGTCCATGTGACGGCAACAGGGAGGTCAGGAAGAGGAGTTGGTTTGGGGAGAAAGACAGCAAGTGCTAGGGTAGAGAGTTCTGTGTTCAGAGTTGGGAGGGACGTTCAGGGGAAGTGGCCAGCAGGCTGAGAGAATTGTGAGCCTAGGACTTGGGGAAAAGCTCAGCCTGAGGAGAGTCCACACATGGAAAAGTAGGGAACATTGAATTCTACCCAATAAATGCTAAAATAGACTTTAATTGCGTACTGTAACCAATTAAGGGAGAGAGGAGCGCGGAAAAGATGGAGGACGAGAGATTGATGGATAGAAAGGCAAGGATACGGAGAAAAACAGACACAGCCCCAGACATGTAGAGAGGGAATGCCAGAGCCCCGACACACTTGAGGGAAAGTGGTGCCTATAAGGGGGTTCTAGAGAAACAGAAATACAGACAAGGGTCAAGCGATGAATTTTTGTGAACTGTAGGCAGAGCTAGAGTCTAGCTCCATGTCAATTTCATCTTGTGCCTGTTAGGACTTTATGGCTAATGAATTTTAAAAACCATTGCCTTTTTTTTTTTTTTTTTTTTTTTTTTTTGCAGCTGGGGGCACAAACAAGGTCACTGCTTTTTGGCATTTATCCCTACGCACAAATAAATGAGACAAACAGCTCTGATCCTCTTATGCACACTGCCCAGGTCTCATGCACTGGGCCCACCTTTGGTTTCAGATCAAGTCAGAAGTCCAGTCCCCCAAAAGTACCCCCACACTTTCTGGGGATCCCTGGCTTTGTAAGGGCTCTGTCTAGTTTGGGTTAGAAGTTCTCTGCAGAGCTCTGTCAGAGCCAGCTTAATCTTTGAAGGATGAAGAAGAGAAAAGAGGATGAACTTCATTTGGCTTGTATGTGTGTCAGGGGGGAGGTGTCATTTTATTGTTATCTCTGTCCTCCCATTTTCCACATGTTGATGAATTAGGGCCACTGAGTCCCAATGTCGTGCCTCCAGAGTTAAGCATTCGATCAGGTCTTAAGCTGTGTGTGTGTCCAAAAAAAAAAAAAAAAAAAAAGAAAAGAAAAGAAAAAGCAGCTATACAGCTACCAAAGGGACACTTTTGATTTAACCAGGAAACAGGAAATTGACAAATTAGAACGATTTCGAGCCTTGACAAACAAATAGGAATATATGAATCAATACCGAGTAGAACTCACTGATGAAGATGAGGTAGAGGATAGATTCTGAATGGGGTTAACCAGGGAAGGGTAAGAGGGCCAGGAAAGGCTATGAATTAATTAGGGGGGCAAATAAACAGAAATTTCCCTGGAGAGGGTGGAAGGGCTTCCCCCAAGACCTTCAGCTTGAAAATCGGTTGTTCCCTGTGCCCAGGTGAGCCGAGTCCCTCCGTCTGCCCACATCTCACACCCGTGTGTTTCTCTCCCCACCCCTGGCCTCTCTGCACGCCTTGGTTGGAAACGTGGCTTTTCCAGAGTCAAAAGCCAGAACACAAGGCACCTATTCACCCTGCTGGATTTGAAATTCTCCTCCGAAATTCCTTTAACTGCAAACACCTTCTCCCGAGTACACTGTGCATCTTTTCAAATTTCAGACATAAACAGCGGCACGGCCCCACCTGGCAACCCCCTCTCACTCCCCTGATAAAAATAGAAAGGGCTGAGGTGGGGAAAGTCGTGGGCACAGTGGGGGTTTTGTGGATCAGCTGTTTGCATGGGTGTTCCTGACCCTCTCTGCCTATTTTGGGGAGGGGTGTCTCTCAGGGGAGCTTCAAGCTGGATTCTCAGGGGACTTGTCATCCCTGGCAACTTGGTCCCCTCCATTCTGGGCTCGAGGCACACCTCTGTGGTTGTGTGTTTAACTGTGTGTCCCAGGGAGAAACACGTTGACTTGAGGTTATTGGCGTGGTTGGGGGGAATGGAAAAAGTGGTGGGGAAGAAGTGCGGGGAGGTAGTTCATTTCCAGAAGCCACTGGCATGAAAACCAGCACGAGACACCCAGTTGTATATGGCGGAGCCCCGGGTGTGGTGGGAGTCTAGAGCAAGACAGGCACCACGACCCCAGGAGCAAGCGAAGGGCTTTGGGAGGTAGCAAGGTGTTCCTTGTGCAGTTGGCCCCTGCCGTATGCGACGGGGGTGAAGGGGTGAATTGACCCATTCCCTGGGCGGGGTGGGGGGTTGCTTAGGCGACCTTCTCTAGTTCTAGCTGCATCATCTACCAACGACGTGTCCACGAGCTTCAGGCCCCTCCGCTGTACAAGAGGAACTGCAGTATTCCCCCAGAGAAAGAGCAAGGATCCTGGGATCCTGCTGCTTCTCTGCCCATAACCGTCCTGTGGCTTCTGGTGGGTCGGGGCGCCATGGCCAGGAAAGCCTGAATGACCTGGGCCTGCCTCTCCCACATCACCCCCTCACCCCCACGGGGCTCCCTTACATCCTGGTCCCATCTCCTCTCTGGATTGTACTTGCAGTATCAGGGAGCCCCTTGTTGACCACCCCAGCTTCTCTGCCTCCCTCGGGCCCTCCCTTATTAGCCCAGACCACGGCTTGCTGGCGTGTGCTTTGATCTGTTGTTGCCTTGCGCGGTGTCTGCTAGCCTCTCTTACTGGACTGTGAGCCTCGCGAGGGTGGAGACACACATCCCTGGCTCCGGCCACAGTGTGGGGCGTGTGCGGCTTCTCGGTCAATATTTGTGGAATGAACGAATAGGTCTATTTTGTTCTCCTCTGTATCTCCTGTGTCTGCCTCATTTAGATACTGTATAAGTGAGTCACGGCAACTCACGTGCATGGAGCGCTCTGTGTTAGACATTGTTCTGAGCACTTTCTGTCGACTCATTTAGTAGCCAGAAATATTCCTGTTTTATGAAAGAAAAGGGAAAGGAAAGGGAAAAGGAGAAGGAAAGGAAAGAAAGTAAGAAAAGAAAAGAAAAAAGAAAAAGAGAAGAAACAGGCCCAGAGAGGTCAAGCACCATGCCCTAAATCACACAGCTAGTGAATGGTAGAGCAGACTAGATGCCAGAGAGTGACATTTCAGAGCCTCTGCCTCTAACCTCTCACCATCCTGCTTGAATGAAGGAGCGAGTAAAGAACAACTAGCTCATTGCCGAGGTTCAAAAACATTCATTTATCCCCTACCTCATCCGCTAGATGGAAAGGGTAAAATTGGATTTTATAAGATAGTAAAGACACAGAGTCAGGGGCATAATCAGGAATATGAATCAGGGGTGGGTAGGGTGAGGCCCCAGTCCTGACCAGGCAGCCTCTCTCAGTCAGGAGGCCTTCCCGGGGATGGTGGGTTGGAGCTATTTAAATGATGAGAGAGAAAGGCGTGACAGGCCAAGCCAAGGCCTGAGGCTTGAGCCAGCAAGGGTAAGAAGCAAAGCCATGAGGCTAGAAGCTGCATCTCCCATGGGAGATGGTCTTAGTTATCAGACTCTGAAACGGATGGGAGAACAGAAGTACCACGAGGCCACACTGGGATGTGAGGCTGAAGGTGGTACCCAGTGCAGTCATCAGGGTGGGACCCCAGGTGGGAGCGCTCTTTGGCCAAAAAGAAGTCAGGGAGTAGGAAAAGTCTGTTTGGTCAAGGTTGGAGCTTCAGAGTCTCACACCAGACGTCACGTTCGCACGTCATGGTTCAGCTTCTGGCGTTTGGCTGAGGCTTGGAGTTTTGCCACTTGCAGCCGCCCAACCCCCACCCTAACCCTGCACTGGAATCCACCAGATCCTGAAGCACTCACATCTTGGTTGCTGATAAAAGATCGCTTCAGAATCTTCAGGGTGGACAACTCTGGCATCCTTACCCTTGGATTGTGTTAGGGCTGAGCTGGTGGCCTGGACCCAAAGTTCAAAGTGGGTGATTGGGAATCAAGGCTGTGTGTGTCCCTGGGAGTGAGGGATATTGATTGTGAGCAGTGCAGTTGGCCTTTGACCCCTGTGTCAGTTAGTATGGGCTGGGTTATGCTGCAGTAACAACACTCACCTCCCCCCCAACCCCCAAATCTCAGTGACTTGAAATAACAAAGCTGAAATTCTCACCCACACTCATATCCACCACCTGGTCATCTTTGTCATCCCTCCAGGGCAAGCCGGCGGAGCAGCCAGCGTCTGGAGCTGGTTGCCATGGCAGAGGGGAGAGAGAGCTCTGGAGCATCACGTATTAGCAACTGAGTGCTCTAACCCAGGGTTGACACATGTTGCTTCTGGTTACATTTCACTGGCTAGAACTTGCCATGTGACCCCATCCAACTGAAGTGGGAGGGGGCGTATAATCCTATGTGTCAGGAGGATGAAAGGCTGGTCTATTGTGAGCAGCAATATTACTATGCCCAGCCAGTCTCTCAGTGATAAAGGTTTGGGTTCCACCGGGCTATTTTAGTCCCTGGGATCCCCTCCTTAGGGGTTGGGATGCTTCCCAGGGCAGGTGGGGAGGGTAATGATGCACTGGGGGTCCCGACTGGGTACCTATTGCCAGAACAATCCGTCAAATGTCGATGGAGGTCTTGGACATTGGGTGGAACCCCATTTGGTGTCCACTTTGCCCAAGGTCTAGGCCTACTCTTCTAGAAAGAGAGGAGGGCAGCTTCGTCCCTACATCTGTCCCTCACCAGGGTATTCAGGAGGCAAAGCTCCCACTTAAGACATGTTCTGGGTCCAAGTCTCTGATCCAAGGTGTGGGTTCATGGTGCTTGCCTGGGTGAAGCCTCCTCTTGTGAGCTTCCCAGAAGGCCCCATGGCTTCACTCTTTGTCTCCTGGGATCTGCCCTTAGAGGCCACAGAGCTCGTGGAGGCATCACTGGAGTTGGTCGTGGCCCCACAGGCTACACACTTCCTATTGTGGGACCCCTGCTCACTCCATAAAGATGGTACAAGCAGAGAATGGAGCATCTCATGTGGTGAGAGCAAGGATGCAGGGAGGCATGCCTGGAGCCCACTGGGTTCAGATTTTCCACTTGTGGCTTGGACCTGGCTCAGGGAAGCCTGCCCTTCCTCGCTTAGCAAAGCAGGGAGGATAGGGGAGACGCTTCCTGGCTTATTGGGAGATGGGGACAATATAGGCTGAGAGGTTCTAAGCTGCTTTCTTTAGGTAAGCACACAGGATCAAATCTGAAGATTGAGCTGAGACTGGGGTCTGAGACACTTGAATTTGCTTATTTTGGGGTCCAGAGAGGCCCTGAGGCCTTGGTCCAAGTCCATTCCTGAGAGTCTAGGAGTTGAGGGATGGAGGCCTAGAAAGGGTCAGGGATGAGGGCGTGAAGGTAGGGATCAAAAGCCAGGTCATAGGAGAAGAGCTCACCATCCATGGAGGCCCTCTGCTGTGTAGGTCAGGGACCATGGGGAAATCAAGTAAAGGCTCCGTGAGAAACCAGAGTTTGAGCGGGTACAGCAAGTGACCAAGGAGTCAGGTCAAAGAGGTAGAGCCCTTGGAATGTGAAGGCCTGAACCTGGAACCTGGGGATAGAACAGTCAAGAGAAGGGACAAGCAGGTTGGTTCTCCACAGCAGGGGCCTTCCCGGGATGCCTTCTCGAAGCCACGTCCTGTTGCTGGGGATCTGTTGATGAAGAATCCAGAGAAGGGGTTGGCATGACCGGCACATGACCCAGCTTGGGCAAAAGATAGGAGGCAGAACAGAATGTCTGGAGAGGTCATCGTGAATGAGCCTGGCATGCAGGGTGGGGAGGGTGGCACAGAGGACCCAGAGTGCACTCAGGGGACATGAGCAGGAAGACACTGGCATTAATGTTTCTATATGTCAAAATCTTGTCCCTTGTTAGGACCAACCTCACAAGTTACACTGTGCACAGAGTTTTTATCTTGATCTGGGATCAAAATTCATCTTCTTTGGTGATTCTGTGGCTACTGATTTTTGTCATACCTGCCTGTGCTGGAGTTAGTTATGGGTGTCTGTCCCAACACCTTGATCTCACTGTGGACAGGACTTCACCGCAGGGCATCCCCAGCTCAGTGCCTGGCTATCAGGTATCTGAGTAGCCAAAGGGAAGGCCCCAGGATGATGTAGGTCCTTTCCCTGACTTCCAGAGTGCTATTTCCCCAATGGGAAACCCACTGGGGTTCCGGGTCACCAGCCTTCCAGGCACCTGGTCTGTTGGTTTCAAAGGCACCCCAAGCTTGCCAAATGTGACTAGCCAAGATTGGTCCCCCAAGTCTACCCTTTTCTGCTTTCCTTTATAAAATTCATTTTGCTGAGGCAAATTCATGTATCATGAAATGTAACCATTGACGACTCAAGTGTGATGAGTCTTGATAAATGTACACAGCCATGTCACAACCATCTCCATCATGGCGTGTAGTATTTCCTTCACACTAGAATGTTCCTTCAGGCCCCTCTGCCGTCAATTCATCACTCCCCTTGGCTCCAGACAACCATTTCTTTTTGTTACCATGGATTATTTTTATTCCTTTTAGAATTTCATATAAATGGAATCATTTCATGTGGTAGACTGAATGGTGCCCCAAAGATAGGACGTCCTAATCCCTGTGACCTGTAAATGTTACCTTATTTGGAAAAAGTGTCTCTGATGATGGGGTTCAGTTGAGGACTTTGAGATGAGGAGATAATTCTGGATTATCTACGTGAGCCCTAAACGCCATCACAAGTGTCCTTATAAGAGAGAAATAGAGGGAGACCCAACACCACACACACAGAGGGAAAAGGGGGTGTAAAATGGGCTCAGAGATTGGAGTGAGGTGACCCTAAGCCAAGAAATAGTAGCAGTTACCAGAAGCTGAAAGAGGCAAGGAATGGATCCTCCCCCGGAGCCTGCAGAGGGCAACCCTGCTGGGGACACCTTGACTTTGGAATTCTGGTACCCAGAACTCTGAGAGAATAAATTTCTGTTGTTGTTGTTCTTGTTTAAAGATTTTATTTATTTATTTTACAGAGAGAGAGAGAGAGAGAACACAAGCAGGGGGAGTGGGAGAGGGAGAAACAGGCTTCCTGCTAAGCAGGGAGCCCAATGCAGGGCTCTACTCCAAGCTTGATCCTGGGACTCCTAGGATCATGACCTGAGCCCAAGGCAGATGTCTAATGACTCAGCCACCCAGGTGCCCCTAAAGTTCTGTTGTTTTAACCAAGGTTGGGATTACTTGTTACAGCAGCCCTAGGAAACGATTGCTGTCGTGTCTAATTGTCTTTGCCTGATTTCTTTTGCTCAGCCTGATTTTAATCTTCCTTCATGTTGTTTGTATCCGTAGTTCATGTTTTTATATCACTGAGGTGTAGTTCAATGTATAGATATATGATATTTATTTCTTCATTTCAGCTACTGATGAGAATTTAATTGTCCCTAGATTCAGGCTACTATGAGGAAAGCTGTTATGAATAACTTTGTATGCATATACAATACATTTTATTTTTCTCTTGGATAAATATCAAGGAGTGGAATTGTTGAATTATATGTGTATGTTCCATTTAATAAGAAATTCTGGAATACTTTTCCAAAGTGGTTGTCCTGTTTTGACTTTCCAAGAGCAATGTATGAGAGTTCCAGTTGCTTCACATCCTCACCAACACTTGATTCTGTCAGTCTTTTATTTATTATATATAATACATTTATAATGTGCATATATAAAAAATAGAAATATGCAATTCCACTTTAATTGAAAGATATGATATATAATAGATTTATATAGACAGTGGACTCTTGAACAATGCTGGGGTTAGGGGCGCTGACCACCATCCCCTCTGTGTGGTTGAAAACCTGCATATAATTTTGACTCTCCAGAAACTTTACTAATAACCCGCTTTTTTTTTTTTAAGATTTTATTTATTTGTTTGACAGAGATTACACATAGGCAGAGAGGCAGGCAGAGAGAGAGGAGGAAGCAGGCTCCCCGCTGAGCAGAGAGCCTGATGCAGGACTCGATCCCAGGACCCTGAGATCATGACCCGAGCCGAAAGCAGAGGCTTTAACCCACTAAGCCACCCGGGCGCCCCACTAATAGCCCACTCTTGACTGAAAGCTTTATCCATAGCACAAACAGTCGATTAACACTTATTTTGCATGAGTATATTACATACTATATTCTTAAAGTAAGCTAGAGAAAGTAAACATTATTGAGAAAAATCATAAGAAAGAGAAAATATACTTATAATACTGTACTGTATTTATTGAAAAAAGTCCGTGTGTAAGTGGAAGCACATAGTTCAAATCTGTGTTGTATGTATATAAACGTACACACACACACACACACACAGAGTAATTGAAAAGATATTTACATATAAAGAAATGTTCTTAGAAAAATGTTCTTTTTTTTCCCCAAAGGAAAAGTTAAAAAGTTCATGATAGTTGATACACAAAGAGGATACTGTAATATTAGTGAAAGATCAGAAGATACAACAAGCGGTTTGATTTTTAGAAATATCTAAATATGAGCCACATGACAGTGTCCAGTGTGTTTAGTCAAATGTATGGTTGTAGACTTACAGAAATCTTCCATCTTCATTTTCTTGACTTTTAAGTGTCAAAAACCAAATTAAGCCTTTGAATGTTCTTTCACAATTCCTGCCAAAGGTGTCCTGTCATTTAAAAATGTGGACTGTTTCTCAGATTTGCACACCATCTTTGCACAGATGGGTTGCTGGTCTCTGTCATTCCAGTTATATTGTATCTTATTTTATTTTAAAGATTTATTTATTTGAGAGAGAGAGAGAGAAAGCATACGCTGTGGTGGGGGTGTGTGCAGGGAAGGGCAGAGAGAGTCTCCAGAAGATTCTGTGCTGAGCACAGAGCCCCACAGAGCCTGCCATGGGGCTCGATCTCATGACCCTGAGATCATGACCTGAGCCAGGACCAGGAGCCGGACGCCCAACTGACTGAACCACCCAGGCTTTCCATCTGTCATTCTGATTTTAGAATGTGTGCATTGTCAGTCTTCTAGACTTGAGTTATTTAAGTGAATCTATGGAGGTACCTCAGTGTGGCTTTAATTTTGCATTAATGACTACCACCTGAGCATTTTTGGGTGGGTTTATTGGCCATCTGTGTATCCTCTTTTTGAGAAGGCTGTTCACATCTTTTGCCCACCATGTGTGTAGGAGGATTGCTCAATTTCTTTCTGAGCTTTTATATATTCTGGATATGAGTCCTTTGTTTAATGTAATTATTGCAAACATTCTCCTCCCGGTCTGTGGCTTTCCCTTTCGTTTCTTTAACAGTGAATTTCAAAGAGCTGAAATCTTTAATTTTGAGAAGGTCCAGTTTTCCAATTGTTCCCTCTTTATATGTACTGTCCTTTGTGTCCCACCTAAGAAATCTCTGCTTATCAAGGTCACAAAACTGGTTCTCCTGTTTTCCTCTAGAAATTCTATCATTTTTTTTTAACATTTTTTTATTTATTTATTTGAGAGAAGAGAGAGACAGTGAGAGAGAGCATGAGCGAGGAGAAGGTCAGAGGGAGAAGCAGACTCCCCATGGAGCTGGGAGCCTGATGCGGGACTCGATCCCGGGACTCCAGGATCATGACCTGAGCTGAAGGCAGTCGCTTAACCAACTGAGCCACCCAGGCGCCCCAAATTCTATCATTTTAATGTTTTATATTGAGGCCTGGAATACATCTTGAGCTGTTTTGTATGTGTGGTATGAGTTAAGAGTTAAGGTTATTTATTTTTTTCTTACTGATATTCAGCTTTCTAGCCCCATTTGTTGAAAAGATTAATTTTCCTCCTTGAATTACCTTGGCATCTCTGTTAGAAATCAACACGCAGGTTGTTTATCCACTGACCCATGGTTGAATCATGTTTCTAGATGCTGCTGGGTGATATTACTTTTTAGATTTCCTTTTCCAGATGGTTTGTGGCTCAAATCTGCATATTTACTGAGCACCCCTGGTGATTCTTATGCCCACTACTGTAAGAGACCCTTCTCTTGTAAGGCAGTGGTTCCTAATTAGGAATATGAGTGCCGGAGCTCCATCTTTAAAGGTCCTGATTTGGGGTGCCTGGGTGGTTCAGTGGGTTAGGGCCTCTGCCTTTGGCTCGGGTCATGATCCCAGGGTCCTGGGATCGAGCCCCACATCAGGCTCTCTGCTCAGCCGGGAGACTGCTTCCCCCTCTCTCCCTGCCTGCCTCTCTGCCTCCTTGTGATCTCTGTCAAATAAATAAATAAAATATTTAAAAAATAATAAATAAATAAATAAATAAAGGTCCTGATTTAGGAGATATGGAATAAGGCCCCAGAAAAAAAGCTTGACGAGGAGCTAAGAGCTATTGACTCTTGGTCTGAGAACAGTGGTACATCCTGTCTTTTTCATTCATGTGTCCATTAGCCGTAGCACGACTGACCCTTCTACTAGGCTCGGAGGAAACCAGGTTTGGTAAAGGCAGTGATGAGCTCAGGCCTGTGCAGCCCCATGTGTGGGATGCAGATGGAGGGCAACAGAACCCTGTGGGAAGAGTGGGTGAATCTGATGGTCTGGGGGCCCCGGGGAGTGCTGCAGTTTGGGGACCCCGGGGGGGCTCCTCTCTTTGTCCTCCAAGGACACCCTGAGGCCTTGCTACATCTTCGTGCTGGTTAATGTCCAAACACGAGGCTCCTCCTTGGGGTTAAGACTGCAGGTCACATTCCTTACGGGGACTTTCTGGCTTTGTCTTGGGACGGCCACGTTGTGCTGTCTCCAATCGCTGTCCCTAGTGGAAAGTTTTGGTTTCTGGAGGCGCAGAGAGGAGGCAGCTCTGTTGGCTCCGGTGGAGTTCTGTGACCGCTGAGCTGTCCGCATAACTTGGTCTCACTCCACCCCGCCCTGTTTGTTTGCCGTCTGGGTTATTCTCCTAGTAGAATGGACCATCCTTCGGGTCCAAATTCACGCCACACCTGAAGCCATTTGGCCTTCCTTCCCTGTCCTCCCCACCTGATCAGTGCTTCTGGGAACATGAGCCTGCTTGCTCTCAGGGTGCAAACCCAGCCGAACAGGCAGGGTACTCAGGCCCCAGGGCCATTCTCCAAGCTCAGTTCTGCTTGATTTTCTTCCTGGCCTGGGCCAGAGCCTCACCATTCTGGGAGCAGAGGGGGGGGCTATTTGTGGTTCTCTAGAATAGTCCAGAATCTCTAGAATAGTCCAGAAACCCCTGCAGCACACTGTGGCCCTTGATAGATTTGCCTCCCTGGACAAAACATGCCCCCTCCTGTTGCCTTTCTGGTTAAAATGTTAGAGATACTACCGATCTTTAAATTTCTACTCCAGGCTAGACTGACACTCCTTCAGTGTTTGGTTCTAAGATCACCTTTTGGGTACAAAATATACTCGCTTGGATCAGGGAACCGGGTACGGAGGGCACATGAGTTGTTTGGCTCTGTGTTTTCCCCTGTCAGCACGCTGCCATGATTTCTTGGGTTGGAGATGACAGGCTGCGGCCGGCAGGGGTGTTGGCAGTGGCTTAGGAGAGCCTGTTCATTGCCTTCTTTTTAGAAGGAAAACGGGGGGCGCCTGGGTGGCTCAGTGGGTTAAGCCTCTGCCTTCGGCTCAGGTCATGATCCCAGAGTCCTGGGATCGAGCCCCACATTTGGCTCCCTGCTCAGCAGGGGAGTCTGCTTCTCCCACTCCCTCTCCCTCTGTCCTGGTTGTGCTCTGTCTCTCTCACAAACAAATAAATAAAATCTTCTAAATAAATAATTGGGGTAAAAAATGCAAAAAATAAAATCAACCTTAAGTGGTTGAAATTTTCTCAGAACACAGTTCAGTCATGTTAATTATATTTATGTTGTCATGCAACCAGTTTCAGGATTCATCCATGTGGTAGTACATGACAGGATTTCCTTCCTTTTGAAGGCTGAGTAATATTCCATAGTACGTACCTACCGCATTTGCTTCTCTGCTCATTCACTGAAGGATATTGAGCTGCTTCTACCTCTTGACTATTGGAAATAATGCTGCTAATGGACATGGGTGTGCAGATATCTCTTTGAGATCTCACATCTCCTTGTGGTTTAGATTTGCATTTTCCTAATGATCAGTGAGGTTAAGCATCTTTTCTCATGCTTGTCTGCCGTTTGAATATCTTCTTTGAAGAGACGTGTACTTTAATTCTTCACCCATTTTTAACTATTGGGTTATTTGGTTTTGGTAGTTGAATTTTAAGAGTTCTTTTTATATGCTGGATTTTTTTTTTAAGATTTTATTAATTTGAGAAAGAGAGAGCATGAGCACAAGCAGGGGGTGGGGAGGAGGCAGAGGGAGAAGCAGCCTCCTCATTGAGCAGGGAGCCTGACGTGGGGCTTGATCCCAGGCCCGGGGATCATGACCTGAGCTGAAGGCAGATGCTTAACCAACTGAGCCACCCAGGTGCCCCTATATTTTGGATTATTAACCCCTGATCAGTACATGATTTACAAATATTTTCTCCTGTTACCTAGGTCATCTTTTGCTCTGTTTATGGTGCCCTTGGGAACACAGACATTCTACATTTTGATGTCAACTAATTTGTCTATTTTCACTTTTGTCACCCATGCCTTTTGTGTCATATCCAGGAAATCCTTGCCAAGTCCAGCATCATGACACTTTTTCTCCTATGTTTTCTTCTACATGTTTTATAGTTTTAGGTTTCTGATGCATTTTGATATGGCATGGGGTCTGTCTTCATTCTTTTGCACATGGATATCCAGTTTTCCCAATACCATTTTTTAAAGAGACTAACCTTTTTCCATTGAATGATCTTAACACCCTAGTTGAAACTCATTTGACCATCTCTTCAAGGGTTTGTGTCTGGGCTCTTAATTCGATTCCATTGGTCTATATGTCTGTCTTTATGACAGCAGCACAATGTTCTGATTACTGTAGCTTTGCTATTTGTTCCTCCTTGTTCTTTGATAAAACATTTAGTTTTGTTTTTGTTTGCAGATGTGTGCATGTGCTTGTCTATTAATGCAGTTTAAAGATGCATTATTCTTGAGGCTTATTATTCTTTTGCCCAATTAGAACCTGTCCTTCTCCATTTTTTTTTTCTCTCCTGAGGCAACCACTTGAAGTCTTTTATATTTTTCCTTTGGAATTTGTCTTCATATACCTAAATAATATGCATGTACTTCTTGGCTTAAAAATTTTAAGCATCATCTATTGACTTCTTGTGTTGGAAATGAGGATTTCATTTCCTTTCACCACCACCTTCCAGTCTGGGCACACCTTTTGTTCCCTTCATCGTCCCAATAGAGTTACATCAAAATTTTGGACGAGTCTGTATACAGCATGGCCATGACTATGGAAATATTCTTCATAGCTGAGCCATGTGGTGTAGTCATATATTTTCTTACAGAACTTTTTGTTTTCCCTAGACTTCGTAGTATTTCTATTCGATTACTATGTTTTCTACATATGTATCTTAATTTAATAGCAGAAGGTACCTGGGAGCACCCTTGGTGCAAACCTGGCAAACACAAAGAAGCCTGCAGCTTGGGGATGGGTCATACATCCCTGAACAGAACATTTCCTTTGCTGGGGGGAAGCCTGTGTACAGGAAAACAAGTTCAAAAATAATTGCCACTGATGGAGTTCCTTCTACATATGAGGTGTGCGGCTAGGGTGAGGAGGATGGATATGACAGTATTCTGCACACCAGGAACTTGAAATTGAGTGGGAGAGATGAGCTCGTTGAGGCAATCATTCCCATAGGAGGCAAACCCTGAAGAGTGGAAAAAGAGAGAAGACTCTGGGAACAGTTATTCCTCCGTAGAAGATTCAAGGAGGGCTTGAGTTTAGAGGCAGTGACTAAGAAATTCAGATTTCAATGGGAAGGATGGGTGGTGTGGAGAGAGAGCCATTTAGGTGCAGGGAGAAGGGGAAGCAAAGGACAGAGACAGGAAGGCATTGCGTGGGGTTAGGGGAAGGGAGAGGCTGTGTGGCCATGGTGCGGGGAACATGGGGTTGTATCCTGCACCTGAAGCCTGACATGTATGAGACATCTCCATGAGACCCACAGAGCTCAGTCTGTTACAGTCACTATACTAGTGGTTCTCCAAATGTCATCACCTGGGAAGTTACTAGAAATGCAAATCCGAAAGCCCTGTCCAGACACTGCGTCCAAAACTCTGAGAGTGGGGCCCAGCTACGTGTGTTTCCACGAACTCTCCAGATGACTTGGAGGCATGCTAGTATTTTAGAATCATTATACTGCACAATTTGATCCTTGCAACAATGCCATAGCTACACAGGCTTGAGGGCAAATTAGGAGCATCTCTTGCTAGCTCTAGATTTAGTGATGTCACATGGGTAGCCTGAAGTTGGTCAGAGTAGAAGTAGTAATACCATGGAAATTGACAAATGCTACAAATCAGGGTGTCAAGTCCACCCCGAGGGCTAGTTGTTAAACACTCACTGTCAGGTCATTGGTTGGTAGGTGGTCAATGGGACTGGGTCTTGAAAACTGACAGCCAGGCTCCCAAGGTCTCACTCTTAACCACCAAGTTAAGCTTATTCCAGAAGTCTGGAAAGACAGGCTGGGGCCACAGCGTGGCCATCTTTAAGCACGTGTTAAAAGTTTGGGCTTTAGGTGACACACTTTGGATTTTGCAGTTTTGAATAGGTGAGTGATACAGTTGTGTGTTGAGTCAGGAGGACAAAATTGTTGGCTGTGGCTTTTCACTTTGCAAATAGGGTGGAAAATGGGATGGCAGGGTGTCATGAGGAGAGCCAAAATAGTTGCTCTGCACAGAGAAGGGCCTCAACATCCAGTGGGCTGCCCATTCGCAGAAGAGGTCGTGGAGCACTGCAGAGCAGAAGCCACATGCCTCACAAAGCCTCCTTGTCCTTCAGGAGAAAGGTTCCCTGTCTCTCACTCCAACGGTCGGCCACAGCATGTACTGGGCTCAACGCAGCCGCTGCTGGCCAGAGTTGTCCCAGGAGCCCCTGGTCCAGGTCAGGATTCACTTAGCAGCCACTGGAGCAGACCGCTTGGTCACCCGCCCAAATGCGTTCCTCCTTAGTCACAGAATCTTGAAGGTTTTCAGGTCCCTTTCCCATGGCGACAACCATGGATTTTGGGGGCAGCTGCACCCCCTGCCTTAAATTCCAAAGGGTGAATCCTGATTGGACTTAAGCAATCCATTCTTAAGTTTTCTTTTCAGGACATTTAAAAACGGAGGCTCCCTAAAGAGCTTTTGCTTATGTGTCATATGGATCAATATTACCATATCGGAAGTGAAACTTGACAATTAAAAATTTTTTAATTAATTCCTCAAAAAATAACAACAGTAGACACAGCACATGTTAGCACAAATCACATTTTTTATGAGAAATGAGTATTTTTTAATAATTTTTTATTTTTTATTAACATATAATGTATTATTAGCCCCAGGGGTGCAGGTCTGTGAATCGCCAGGTTTACACACTTCACAACACATACTTTCCCCAATGTCCATAACCCCACCACCCTCTCCCTCCCCCCCTCCCCCCAGCAAACCTCAGTTTGTTTTGTGAGATTAAGAGTCTCTTATGGTTTGCCTCCCTCCTGATCCCATCTTGTTTCATTTATTCATTATTCTTTTCCTACCCCCCAGAACCCCCCCTCAACTTCCTCATATAGGGAGATCATATGATAATTGTCTTTCTGAGAAATGAGTATTTTTTAACACAAGAATATTCTGTGGGACTATCTAGTTGTAAAAGAGTGTATTAATGCACCGTAGAGCTAAAACTTGCTAAGAGAGTCGGTCTCAAGGATTCTTACCACACGCACGCCCACACACACAGAAGAGCTGTGTGAGCTGATGGATATGGTAATTAGCTTGATTGTGGTAATCATTCCCCAGTGTATACCTATATCAAAATATCATGTTATACAACCTAAATTACATAATTTTTTTTTGGAAATCCTATCTCAACGAAGCTAGGGGAAAACTTTTTTTAAATGAGTATTTTAATAGCTCGTTCAGATAACTGGGGATATTTTTCTGTGATACTACACCAAAACCCCACAAGAGGTAATTTTTTTTAAAGGTTAGGTACAATGAGATATCTGAAATGAGATCAATGAACATTTCATGCCCCGTTACAATAAAATCTGTTGGTGTGTGTTGCTCTTTTGTTGGACCTTCAGCCCACCCATGATCATTTGGAAAATGTAGCTCACTGTGTATGCGTATCTTCTAGATGGTGACACATTTTGTTCTACAACATCAAAAAGAAAATCACATTTATCACCATCGCCACCAAAAAGTCTTTATTGGGAAGCTGCCAAGTTCATGTTTCCCCAAATCCCTAATTTTTGTCTGAAAGCTTGGATTTTATGATTGACCACAGACACTGCCCATTGTTTTCCTTGAAATGACAGGCTCCCTTTGTTCATTTTCGAGAAACATTTTTGCCAAACACCCAGGTCTAAACAACTATCATTTGCCAGTTGTTCTTTCACGTAAAAATAATGTTCTCTGAAAAAAAAATGTCTAACTCAGTCTGCAACGGAAAGAACCACCCCAGTGCTTTTTCTCTAGATAACCGTGTTCTTTGGTGCATCAGACATACTTGAGGTTTTTATGCTTTATGTGCGCTTTTCATTTCATTGTGTAGGACAAGAAGTCATGCTAAAAAAAAAAAAAAAAGACACACATAAGTCTTAAGATTTACCAAATCAGTAGGTCTTATTGCTTCATCAAGCCCATCGTAAAGTGAAACTGGCACTTACTGGGCAGTGCACGACAGCAAAGCCCATGGCGGCTGCAGGTACGGTTTGCTCCTGTCTGGGCACTAAGATCTCAGTGGTTTCATCCACACCTGCCTTTGTATCATCCACGCAAAGGCCAACACGGTGGTTCCAGGACAAGCCGTAAGTTTCAAAAAAGTTCTTCAACACTTCGAATACTTCTGTACCGCATGCGTTTGTGGCCAAGCGTTCACATCAAAGATCTTCAACGACTAGTTAGTGCTGATCCTGGACAGCTCTGAGTGAAACAGCCCTCCAGCCGCACCTAGACATTCATGCATCCGCCAACGAGCAATCAACTTGGTCTTCACGTTGCCGCTAAATCTTGCGTCGGGGAAGAGTTGTTTCTTTTACTGACTTCTCATTCAGTGGCTGGCTCCAGCGGCATCCGCTGGATAAGGCTTAATGAATCTTTCCATTAATGCAGTTTGATGACCTACTCTGTAAGATGCTCCTCGTAGCTCTTTTCTGGTTTGAAGAGCTATAACAAATGTTTGACTTTTTAAGAGCTCATGATGTCTACATTTAAAATTTTAAAATTTACAATTTTTTTCTTTTGACTCTGGTCTTAAAATGGTACCACAACTTAAACAGCCCCCTAGGGCTGGGGCAACGGCGAGGTAAAGGGTAGGGTAAAGGACTTAAGGGGATGTTCCCTGCAGGGCCTGGAGAGTGGGTGCCTCCTGAGAATTTGCACCCTGGGTGCCTCATGTGCCTTCCCTAGTCCTGGCTGTGGGCACCATAAAGCTATTCAGAAATGTTCTGTTGTATAAGGCACAGTAAGGACAGTAGATAATTTCTGTCAAGTTGGGGGGAGATTGCTTTCATCATAGTTTTGCTTTTTTTTTTTTTTAAAGATTTTATTTATTTATTTATTTATTTATTTATTTGACAGAGATCACAAGCAGGCAGAGAGGCAGGCAGAGACAGAGAGAGAGGAGGAAGCAGGCTCCCTGATGAGCAGAGAGCCCGATGCGGGGCTCGATCCCAGGACCCTGGGATCATGACCTGAGCCAAAGGCAGAGGCTTTAACACACTGAGCCACCCAGGCACCCCCATAGTTTTGCTTCTTATTTACAGTTTCTCCCACTTTCTTTGGAGTTGATTTCTCCTATCTACGAGTCTGCAAATGCTCGGACATGTTACTTTCCTCTTTGTCAGGATCTCTAGCTTTCGGTAGTGCTCTAGTGGGTTGAGAAAACGAGTCTTCTAAGTACTCCTCTTTTAAGCTAAAGATCCATTCTTGATGGATAAAGAAGATGTGGTATATATACACAATGGAATACTATGCAGCCATCAAAAGAAATGAAATCTTGCCATTTGCGACGACGTGGATGGAACTAGAGGGTATCATGCTTAGCGAAATAAGTCAGTCGGAGAAAGACAGCTATCATATGATCTCCCTGATATGAGGAAGTGGAGATGCAACATGGGCGGTTAAGGGGGTAGGAGAAGAATAAATGAAACAAGATGGGATTGGGAGGGAGACAAACCATAAGTGACTCTTAATCTCACAAAACAAACTGAGGGTTGCTGGGGGGAGGGGGGTTGAGAGAGGGGGGTGGGATTATGGACATTGGGGAGGGTATGTGCTACGGTGAGTGCTGTGAAGTGTGTAAACCTGGCGATTCACAGACCTGTACCCCTGGGGATAAAAATATATTATATGTTTATGAAAAATTAAAAATAAATAAATAAATAAAATAAAAATAAATAAATAAATATTTGTTTAAGAAAAAAAGATCCATTCTTGAAAGTAAGAACACATATATTATAAGTAAAATATCTTTTATTTCAGAATAAAATAAAACTGTTCTAAAAAAAGAGCTATAAAGAAAAATTTTAAATTTACAGAAGTTTTTGAATATTTAACAAATAGTATTTCAAGACAAGACAACAAATTGTACTTCTTCTGTTTCTCCGTAGGTACAAGGAAAGCTTTGGGATTTCAGAATGATCATTTGTTGGATGATAATGAAGTTAAAAATTATAGCAAGTATAACTGAATGTAGCTAATAAAAACACACTGGAAGTACTGAGAACAGACCAAGTTAACCTCAGAAAATGCATAAATTTATGCCATATGCTTACTTTCCTTAGAAAATTCTAGAAAACACAAGAATACACAGTATACATTCCATGCACTGTCAGAGCAATGGCATCCTCAACTATGATGCAATTTCTGGAAAACTCCATTGTACACTCCTGAGAGAATGAGCATGAACAAGGCAAACAGAGTCCTGGTATTATTATGAAAATAGTTTTGATCTCATTTAAAGGATTCCAGGATTACATTTTGAGAACCACTCATCCAAGACCCTTTAAGTCCCCTTAGCAGTGATTAGTTTAGCCACAGGTATGTGACATCTTTCTGGCCAGGAGACATGAGGAGAATTCTGCTGGGTGGTTTCTGGGAAGGTTTCCTAGCCCTTAAGGGAGAAATACAAGAGATAACCTCTTCTCCCATTGGCTATTTTTGGAGTTGGACATAATGCCCTGAATGTGGCAGCCATCTATGCCCGTGAATTATGCTTCTTTCCTGCCCTCCTTTCACATTCAGCATCCAGTGTGTTGGCAGATCCCATGAGCTCTACTGTTAAAATACATCCAGCTTCTGACTGTCTTCTACCACCTCCACACTCCCAGCCCAGTCCAAGCCACCATCATTTCTCACTTGGGCTATTGCAATATTTTCCCAGCTAATTTTTCTGTTTCCTTTTCTCACCTTATTATCCACAGGGCAGCTGGGGTGAGTCTTTCAAAAACAAATCCAGGTCTTGTCACTTTTCTGTTCAAAATCTTGTAACAGCTTTCCCTTTCTCAAGGTGAAGGCACACGTTCTTATCATAGCTACAGGACCTAACTGATCTGGCTCCTAGCTACATCTCCATACTGCTCTGCTCCTTCTTTATTCATTCCATCTTCCCCATTCTCCTTCTGCTCTCCCCTCCCCCCACACCAACATAATGCAAGCTCCATGCAGGTTTTGCTTTGTTCAGTACTGTAACCTTGTCACTTGGAAAAGTGCTTGTCATTTAGTAGAGCGCATTACATAAGAATTCCAGAAAGAGAGAAAAAGGTATATGGAAAAGAGGAAATAGTGACTGAGAACTTCAGAGTATTAAAGAAAGAAAGAATTTGGATTGTGAAAGTTTACAGAGTACCAAATGAGGCAGATCGGCTCAAAACAAAGAATCAGGTTAGGCACATGGCAGAGAAATCTCAGAGCACCAAACACTGGAGAAAATTCTGAAAGTTTACAGAAAGAAAAAGCAGATCATGTACAGATATAAGAATTACATTGATGAGTGCCTCAGTGGCTCAGTTGGTTAAGTGGCTGACCCTTGATTTCAGCTCCGTCATGATCTCAGGGTCCTGGGATCTTGCCCTGGTCTTTTGGGCTCTGTGCTCCGTGGGGAGTCTGCCTCAGGTTTTCCCTCTGCCCTTCCCCCTGCTCTCACTCTCTCTCTCTCTAAAATAAATAAATAAATCCTTAAAAAATTACATTGACATCAGACTTCTCAACAGGAAGAAGCAATGAGGCATGGGAAGTAAGGACTTACAAATAGTAAGATTTGTCATTCTCCAAAAAAGAAATTTTAAATAGAGAAGAATTATTTTTAACACTCAAGAACCAATTCTAGGTGATACCAGTATGGCAGGTGAGGATGATGTTGAGGAGATGTGGAGACCAGAAAGAGGTGAGTGAGTGCCAAGGGGAAAAAAAAACAAACAAACCATAAATGTGACTCTTAAAAAGTTAAGGAAAATGACTAGAAGAATAAAAAGGAAATATGCAACTTTCAGTCCAAAATAAAATCTGATTCATGCAATGAAAACTAGAAAAGAGAGAAAATCTACATAATAAGTAAAAGTAAACACAAAATAAGATGGCTGAAATAAGTCATAATATACTCATAATTAAAATAAATGTAAATGAGCTAAACTCACTGATCAGATTGGATTATAAACAAAACAACAAGTCTAAGCAATAGGATGTCTTCTAAAGATGACATTATTATTAATTATATTTTCCGGAAAACAGAATTGAAATAAATTAAATCATTTCATGAGACTAACGTATACTTTTAAAAAAAATTTAAATTCTAATTAGTTGGTATACAGTACAATGCTGGTTCAGGCATAGAATTTAGTGGTTCATCATTTACATACAACACCTAGTGCTCATCATAACAAGTGCCCTTCTTAATACCCATCACCCATCTGCCATCCCCCACCCACATCCCTCCATCAACCCTCAATTTGTTCTCTCTAGCTTTGATTAGATTAGATTAAAAAATCTCTCGTGATTTGTTTCCCTCTCTCTCTCTCTCTCTTTTTCCCCCCTCCCAAATGTTCATCCATTTTATTTCATAAATTCCACATATGTGTAACTAGCATATTTTCGATTCTGAAACTGATAAAGGACATTGGGGACCTGTTTCATTTATAAGCATAACTATGAAAATCTTCAGTAAGACATCAGTTGAATTAATCAAAACATGTACTTTTTAAAATAAGAAATTATGATCAAATAGAGTTCATCCCAGGAAGCAAGCAACATCAGAAAAACAAAGTCAGTGTAATTCATCTTTTAATGAACTAAAGGAGAAAAAGCATACTGAAGACAAGACAATTCTATATGTTCTATTCAGTAGATATATAAATGGTTTTTGATAAAGCACACAACTCTTTGTGATTTTTTAAATTCTTAGAAAATTGAGAATAGACAGATACTCCCTTGATAAAACTTACCTACCCAAAATCTCATGCTTAAAGAGAAACTTTAGAAGCATTCTTTTAATACTAGGAATAAGACAAGGATGCTTGGTATATCAACATAGCAATTGAGGTGTTGTCGATGCAATAGGACAAGGAAAACAATAGAACCATTAGAAAGGAAGAATAAAAATTGTTATTGTTTATAGGTAAAGATGATCAGTTATGTAAAAACTCAACAGAATCTATAAATTTCTGGTACTAATAAGTGGGTTTCATACATTAGATTCAATACCAGTGTGAGAAAAGAAAGAAGTTACTAACTTAATTTCCGTACTCCAGAAAGTCCAACAGAAAATTAGAGGTCATTCGCAATTGTAACAGAAATTTTAATGAAAGAAACTCTTGAGATATTTATAAATAAAATTTTAAAAATAAAATTGAGGACTTAAATTAACACATGAATAGATGAAACTTTCGACCTATGCCATCCAATCCCTAGCAGATAGCCACATGTAACTACCAAGCACTGAAAATGTAAGTCGCTAGCTCCAACTGAGATGTGGTATAAGTGTAAAACAAACACTCCATTTTGAAGACTCAGTTAAACAAAATGTACTATTAAAATTAATTTCACCCACATCTTTTTCCTTTTTTAAACAAAAGTTACCACTAAAATTTTAAAAATGACATATGCAGCTCATGTTGGACACCTGGGTGGCTCAGTTGGTTAAGCATCTGCCTTCAGCTCCGGTCATGATCCCAGGGTCCTGGGATCAAGTCCCCAGTCAGGATCCCTGCTCAGCGGGGAGTCTGCTTCTCCCTCTTTCCTGTCCCTCCCCCCTGTTCATTCTCTCTCTCTCTCTCTGTTACATAAATAAATGAAATCTTAAAAAAATATGCAGCTTATGTTATATTTCTATTAGACAATAGTAGACCATAATTCTGGATGGATGGTTTTACATTATAATGATGCAAACTGTCCTTTAATTAATCTTTACCCAATCCGATTTCAGTCACAATTCCAGCAGATGGCTTTTGTTTGCTTGTTTGCTTTCTGTTTCGGTGGTGATGGTGGGGAACACGGAAAAATGTCAAAGAAAGCCTATAAGTGTACAGTTTACAAAAGATGAAATTCGATGGCTAAGAACCCTTTGAAGAGACGCTTCACCTCACAGCCGTAAGAAAAATACTTAAACAAAAAAGCAATACCATTTTATACTCAGATATCAGTAATCATTAGAAAGTTGGATGATATCAAGTGCTGGTAAGATGGTGAGAAAACCTATGGGTGAAAATGTAAACTGGTTATGGGCGTTCTGGAAACCAATCCAACAGTACTCAGTGAAACCAAGTAAGTGCATGTCTTGCGAGTCAACAATCCATATCCTGGGGATATAGGCTCACAGATTTCCTGCCCAGATCCATGCAGTGGAGAAGGGGTGAGAGTGACTATCCGGGAGAGGAGGAAATACTAGAAACAAGGGATGGTGGCCACATAGGAACAATGATACGGATGGTCTTCTCCACTTTGTACCTGAAACCCTAAAATAAAATAATAAGACAAAATAGCGAATATTTCCCCAGAGGTGAAAAATTATTTGACTGGATCAGGAAACCAGGTCCTGTCCTCTGGGGGAAGCTCCCTGTCCCTTGTCCGTCTCCCCCCTTAACACCCCACTTTTCTCCAAGAGGTGTTTTCCTGGGGCCTCACAGTGTGCCAGGCCGGTCGGGGACGGGGGGCGCTCCTGTAAGCCCGCGTGGAAGGTGCAGAACAAACTGAAACCCACTCTTTCTCCTGAGGGGGCGGACCGCTTCTCTGGTCAGCTCTGGGAGGCACCTTGGCCAGGCGGCCAGCTTGCGAAACACAGCGGGGTCTCTGTGCAGGCCTGAGGTAACCCAACAGGAGCGAGGCTGCTCCTCCTGGGCCGGAGAGAATGGGCTTCTCTGTGTGCGCTTGTTTGCTTTGGTTTCAAGCTAAAAAAAAAAATGATTTCACACATAATTAGGGCTGTGGCAGTGAGATTGTGTTCGAGGTGCTTTTACTGGAAATATCAAGAGGAGGGACAAGGGAGGGTTGTGTTCCTCTTCCAGCCAGGGCCTGGAAGAAGGAGGAGGAGCCCAGCAGCTCCATGGATGAGACAACGGGCAGTGTTCAGGCAGAGGAGCAGCTTTCACGGAGGCAGGCCCAGCTGTGAGGGGCCGAGGTTGGCTGTGGAGGTGGGCAGTGTGTGGGGTGTGTGGTGCGTGCGTGTGGTGTGTTGGGGATGGGAAGTGGGGGGTCCAGGGGTGGGGGCTGCTACCCGCTCCTGCCTCTCCTTCCCCTTCTCCATCCCTCTGACTGCCTGTGGAGGAGGACAGGCAGTCGTCATAGAAAGAAGAGGTGGGGGAACAGGTAGGGGGTGAAGAAGGAGATGGAGTGTGCGGGGTGTGGGCCACAGGAGAGGCTGAAAGGATGGAGAAGGAGACATGCCAGGAGAGAGCCACACCATCCACGTGCCCCATCCACGTGCCAACCCTGATCTTCCCCCTCAGCCAGGCTCCAAGGGCCCTGGCTACTAGTCTTAACTCTGGGTAGATCTGGATGGTTCCCTGAACACTTCTGGGCCTCAAATGGCTTCCCTGTGAAGCTAAGGCTGGGCCATCAGCCCTTTGCAGAATGGCAGCCCATGAAAAAATCATTTGGGGACACCCAATACCATATCTCCCTCTTGGAGATTCACAGCGCACATCAGGTATTAAGGACCGTGAAGAGCCATGTAGTAAAACAAAGCCCTGTTTTACTTGGAGTTTGTGTAACGAAGGACTTTCCAAACATTTAATTACAGGAACCCTCCCCCCTCCTTTTGGTATAATATCTATTAACATCTTATGTGTTCTGGTTACTATTGCTGCATAAGAAGCTATCCCAAAATTCAGGGGCCTGAAACAACTGTTTTATTAGGCTCACGTATTGGTGGGTCAGAAATGCAAGCAGGACTCGGCGGGGATGGACTGACTTGTCTCCATTCTGTGCTGTTCGGGGCCTCATCTGAAAAAGCTTGAAGGCTGGGGTGACTCTGGAGGGAGGTTGTCTACAGAGTTGAAGGATGGATGTAGGTGAGCAAGACAGAGGGGCGGGGTAAGGAGGAGCACCATCCAGGTACAGAGAGAAGCCCCTGGAAAGACACTGAGGTGGCAAGGAGTAGGGCAAACTCCAGGCACTTGGATGTCATCTGTGGTTAGGGTGTGTAGGGCTATGGTGGAGATACTTGAGGTGAAGCTCTTGGAATACACCATTTGAGGTCTTCAAGTTCTTATTGAAGCTTTTGGGTTTTGTCCTAGAGTTGCCAGAAGGAGGGTTTTAAAGAGAGATGGGCTTGATGACTTTCATTTTGGAAAAGAACCTTCTGGTTATTGCAAGAGAATGGACTTGAGGGCGAGTGTGGACAGCTGGGAGGTTATTTGGAGGCAACATAGAGATGGAAAGAAGTGGATGGCTTGGATGTATACTTAGGAGGCAGGACCTGGCTTGGGCAACTGCATGGTGCCTTTTCTGTCAGAGGAAATCTTGGAGAAGAACCGGTTTGAGCTACCTCTGGGACATAGTTGTCAAGGAGGTAGAGGATACAAAGGACTGAAATTAGGAGGCTAGATACATAATCATGGGAGTAACACCTTGTACATGGTGAGCAGAAGCTATGGAGAGGATGACCATGCCCAGGGAAGTCGTAGAGAGAGAGAAGAGAAAGGGACCCAGCAGTAAGGAGATGCCTTGCCATGTGTAAGCATTTCAGATTAATATGGTTTAGCTTAAGAACCTGGACAAAATCCTAAGTGTCTCCAACTTATCAAAATCTGGATAGAGCCAGCTGAGTCTCTTGTCCTTCAGCTGGTGCCTGAGCATGGACCAGCCTCTCTGAGAGGTCCCTGCTCTTCCCCTTTCTATGGAGAGAGAGGACAAAGGGTAAGATGAGAACCTCTCGTGGCTGAAAGATCACAACAGATCTGGACTGCCTTTGTATTTTTTGAGACTTTTGCTATATTAAAAATGAATAAATTCTAAGACATGGCTATAGAAATTGTAGGAACAAATTTTTTAAAGATTTTATTTATTTGAAGGAGAGAGAGAGAGCATGGACAAGAGAAGGAAAGAGAGAGCATGGGGTGGGGGAGATGGGAGGAGAGGCAGAGGGAGAGTGAGAAGCAGACTCTCTGCTGAACAGGGATCCCAATGCAGGGCTCCATCCCAGGACCCTGGGATCATGACCTGAGCCGAAGGCAGCTGCTTAACTGACTGAGCCACCCAGGTGTCCCTGAAATTGTAGGGAAATTTTAAAAATGTGTTTTACTTGGAAATAATTTCAATCTTACAAGCAACACAGACAAATAAAACTAGTACAAACACACCTGTAACACTTACCCATATTCAGCTTCTGTTAACATTTTAACCATCTGCTTTATTAGTTGCTTCCCCCTCTTTCTCTTTCCTCCATCCTCCATTCCTCATGCATGCATGCATCTATCCATCCTTCCTTCCTTCCTTCCTTCCTTCCATCCATCCATCCATGCATCCTTCCATCCACCCACCCATCCATCCATCCACCCATCCACCCATCCACCCACCCACCCAGGCATCCATCCATCCATCCATCCATCCATCCATCTACCTATCATATATCCATTTATCACCTATCTAGTTTCTTTTCTGAGGCATTTGCAAGTAAGTTACATATATCATGGCCCTCTGTCCCTAAATATTTCAATATGTATTTTCTAGAAATAGGGATATTCTTGTACATAACCATGGTACAGTTATAAACTTAAGCAAATTTAACATTGATACAATACTTTTATAAAATCTGCTATTTGTGTTCCAATTTTATCGGTTGACCCAATAACATCCATAATAGTATTTCTCTCCCACCTGCCGTATCCAGCTTAGGGTTAGGGTTTAAATGTCATGTCTCTTTAGCCTTCTTTAAACTGGAACATTCCACAGCTTTCTTTGTCTTGCATGACATTGACATTTTTGAAGGAATACAGCGTGCCCCCTCTTAACTGAATGTGCCTCATTTTGTGTTTGCCTGATGTTTTTCTGATGATTAGATTTGGGTTTGTACTCTTAGCTGGAACACTGCACAGGTGATAATGTGTCCTTCCCCAGAGCATCACATTTGAGAGGCACATGGTACCCATCTGTCTCTTATTGATGACGCTATTTTTTTTTTTTTTTAAAGAGAGGGAGTGGGAGAGAGGCAGAGGGTGAGAGAGAGAATCTTAAGCAGGCTCTGTGCCTGGGATAGAACTTGATGTGGGGCTTGATCTCATAACCCTGAGATCATGACCTCAGCTGAAACCAAGTCAGGGACTTAACTGACTGAGCCACCCAGGAGCCCCAATGATGCTAATTTTTATCATCCAGTGAAGGTGTTGTGTGATATATTTTTTTAAATTATATGATCATTGTTTTCTCCATTGCAACTAGTACATGATCTATGGGAGAATAGGTTAGGACTATATAAATATCCTGTTCCTTGTCTCGGTTTCCCCCTAGATTTAGCACCCACTGATTTTCCAGGTTCACTGATTCCGCCACATTTAATAGTCAATTCTCAGGAGTCCCATTTCAACCAAGAGATCTTCCTGTCCTCTATTTCTTTATGTACCTATTTATTATCAGCATGGAACCATGAACTCCTGTCCTTTTTTATTTATAAAGATTTTGTTTATTTACTTGGCAGAGAGAGAGAGAGAGAGAGAGCACAAGGAGGGGGAGTGGCAGGCAGAAGGAGAGGGAGAAGCAGGCTCCCCATTGAGCAAGAAGCCTGATCCCAGGACCTTGGGATCATGACCTGAATCAAAGGCAGCCTCTAAACTGCCTGAACCACACAGGTGCCCCATGAATTCCTGTCTTTTTCAGTGGTTTATAATTCATTCCTATTTAATCACATGGCACTTAATTACCTTGCTCAAATTGTTGTGAATGTAGTCAGCGGCTGTCTCTCCAAGCTGCGTCCCGTGACTTATAAACCACGCTTCTCCTCACTTTTTTAGCACCTACTTTCTGTCATAACAGGATATTCCAGGCTCATTTTATACCAGTTGGAACCAGCCTTTTCTGGAGGAGCCGTGGTTCCATTTAGTGGAGGATGATATTAGAGACCAAGATCTGAGCACTAGGGGTGCTCATTGCTGCTGGAGTATCTTTGCTTCTTGGAGTCATGGCATATTTAAAATATTTTAAGTAGTGACAAAAATCAATACTTTAATAAAAGCAAATACAGTAGAATTTCAAGAAAATAATGGGGTTTATAAAACCGTATTATTTCATAGTGTTTCACGGCAATGTCCTGGGACATCGGACATGAGTGATGAGTGCCCTCCTCTATCCAGGCTGTTAGCCGGTATCCGTGACTGTGTGTAGAGCTTCACTGGGGAAGAATTGTAAGTCTGAGCTCAAAGCACTTTGTGGAGTTTGAAGTCCAAGCTGAGAGACCCTTCTGTGCTGCACATCTGGGTTCCCCTGATCCCAGCCACATTTTGATTTCATTTGCATAGTACTGGTCACAAAGTACCTCTTAAACAGCAAATGCCCAATATTGTTTACCCAAAGAACAAGCTCCTCTCTGTGACCTTGTGGCCCTGACCTAGAGCTGACCAGTGATGCTGACCTTTCCACAGTTGGGCACCCTAATCCACCTGGTCTCCTAACAATATCTTTCTTTGACTTCTTTGAGTTTCCCCCTTCTTCTGTAAACAGTTATAAAACACGCTGTCCCTCCTGAGCCCAGTCCAATCAATGCCAGAGAAGAGCTCAGACTGACTCTGATGCTGAAGATGGCCAAAGCCTTGTGTTTTGAGTAAAAACATTCATGTTTAATCTTTTTTATTATTATAGCCTATCCCATTTTTGAAGCTGTGGCCTCACCCTCTGACCTGTAGCACCCAAGGCCTATGAGCTGCAAATATTCTGTATGTTTTGGGAAGACATCTGCATGCCAGGATGCTCCCCAGCCCTTACCCCACCAGATGGGGTCAGATATTATGTCTGGAGGAATGGGGCCTTGGGGCTTGGGAGGAAGGTGTTTAAACAGCCTGTTACAAGGAGCATCTTCAAGTTAATCCCTGAAGACTTCTTTGGGTTACAGTCCTGTGCAAGGGCTTGTTCAGGGGCAGCAAAGAAACAAGAGTAGTCCAATTTTGGCCTTAAGGAGCTTACATTTCATGGGGAAATGGGTTCAACCAACTGAAATATAATAGGCGGTGTCTTCTGATTTTAGAAGAAAGAATTGCTAGGTCGATCCAAAGAAGAGGGAAGTTCTTTCAGCAGGAGGGAGCCTTCCTGGATGGGGTGACATGCCAGTGGGATCTTGGAAGATGAGGAAGAGGATGGGGGGGAGGAGGGAGATTGGAGAGAAAGGAGAGTTGGGCTTGAAGGTGAGCCTGGGGAAGCAAACCTCACCTCCGCAGACCTGGCTACCTCCCCAGAATCTCCCCTGTTGACTTCAGCTGAGGGTGTGAAGGCTGGGATCAAGAAGAGGATATGTGGGATGGAGCAGCTAGATGAGGGTGGAAACAGGAATCCTCTCTGTTGGGGGTACTCGCTGGCTGCTGGAATGGGACCTCTGCTCTGGGTATGTCCACTGCCCCAAACAGTGACCTTGGGGTGAATTCAAGGTCAAACTCAGGAGCCCCTAGAGAGAAGTTGGTCACCATTAACCCGGGCAGGTATCAGGAGAGGAACCCCTGATGAGGATGAGATTGAGGCAGAAGCAGGCCAGGGAGGACATTTCTTCACTGAATACATACCCAACCAATCCAAGGAAAGGAAAAATTAATCATTCTGAGGAGGAGAGCTGCTCTAATTTAAAAACAACTTCTTGTCTTCAGTCTGGCTGAAGAATTGGGACCAGATTCTGGGAACATGAGTGTTCCTTCACAGCCATGCTTCTACCTCAGGGCCTTTGCACCTGCTGGTTCTTCCTGAATACATATATGCCTCCTTCCTTCATTCACTTCAAGTCCTTGCTCATCTGTTAGCTTTTGCATGAGGCTTCGCTGACCCCCTGTGTAATACTGCAGCACACTGCCATGCTGCCCTTTCCTCTCCTTCCTCCATTTTTCCACCGTTCTACTTACTGACACTTGGCATGCCACACATTCTGCTTACTTATTTTAACTGTCTCTCTCTCCCTTCCTCCTCCCATCACACACACCAGAATGTAAGCTCCATGAGGGCGGGCACCTTTGTCTGTTTTGTCCACTGCTTTATGCCCGGTGCCTACATCAGTGTTTGGCTCATGATAGGCCCTCAATAAATATTTGTGGGTTCAGACACAGGACCTACTGGAGCAAGAGAGCCCAGGTTGGCCTGTCCAAGCACTGCATTCAGCAGCAGCAGCAGCTGCTGAGTGACAATGTGATCTAGGGAATGCAGGTAGTAGTCTCAGCAACCTTGGCAAAGGGCCTTAGGAAAAAACACAGTAGAAAATTTCTTTCCTGGTGGTTCATGCCCAGCACTCAGTAAATTTCCATCTTGAACTCATGACCACTTATGAGGGCTCTTTGCAAATATAACTGCGTTCTGAGGCCTCCTCCACCCTCCCTGGCTGATGCTGGGTGGTAGGGAAGTTTCACAGGCCCTGTGGTTCTTGTCACAGCCCGTTCCCTCCAGGGGGCTCTGTCTCCTACAGAATGTATGCTTTGCAACCTCAAATTTGGGCACAGAATGTAGACGTGAGCCACAGCTCTACAGTCAATTTTTATTCCAGACTGATGAGTCCATGTGTAAGAGCTAAGTTTCTAAGTAGTGACTGACAGTGCTGATAAGAAATGCATCTTAAGAAGTTCATCACCTGGGCTGGTCTTGGGTGAAACATAGCTTCCTGTGGAACAGATCCAGACGTCATAGGCTAACCTTAGCACAGTATCCTTCATTTCTGTTTGGATCCCACTATTTTCTTGGCTTGAGATATAATAAAACATCTCCAAAGTGGGGGACTAAGATGCAGGCTGAGTGACATAAAATGCTTTCAGTGGGGCTCATTATGACTCAGGGGCTAGACCGTCAAGACTGGCTAATTACTGTACATTAGCCAATGTGGTAGATTAGATCAGGGATCTGGAAACTTTTACTGGGAAGGGCCAGATTGTAAATATCTTCAGCTCCTGGGCCCTGACACTCTGCTGCTGTAGCATGAAAGCAGCTATACGCAAACAAACATGACTGTGTTCCAATAAGACTTTGTTTACAAAAACAGTTGATAGACTGGATTTGGCTTAGAGTTTAGAGTGTGCTGAGCCCTGGATTTGATTACTGTTTGGCAGTTGTTCACTGCTTTCTCCCTTCGCCCTGTCCCTGGACTTTGGGCTCAGTCACGTGACTTTCTTTGACCAATGCATGTCAGCATATGTAACACAAGCAGAGACTTGAAATGGAGAAGGTCATACCTTGGATACCAAGATAGCCATGGCCAATCCACATTGAGCCAAGGATGCTAAGAGAGATGTGGAACAGCTCAGCCTAGATCAGCCAACATACAGTTGACCCATAAGCATGTGAATGAGAAGAAATGACTACTGATCAAAGATGCTGAGCGTTGGGGTGGTTTGTTACACAGCATTATCATGGCAATGGCTGACTGATTCGACTAAATGTCTTACCCTCATGTCAACACAACTCTTCAAAAGTCAATTACCTTCTCTCCCAAACCTACTCCTGCTCCTCTTTCCCTCTTCCATTGACCCAGTAACTCAGGCATGGTCCAACCTCTTTATCCCTGGTCCCCAGCCATGTGGTGCATCTCTAGGTTCTGTTTATCCTGCCCTTTTTATTTATCTTACAACAGTTCAGTACCTTTTATCACTACAGCTACTGCCCTCCATCATCTGTCTTCGGTATTGCTGCAATATTCTTCTGATAAGTCTCCCTTTCTCTAGTCCCTAGTCTTTCCAATAGAGCATCCTTTTACCCTCACAGCCAACTTCTTGAAACAAATGTTGAGTTATTTCACTGTCCTCTGCAAAAGCCAGGAATGGTCCCCTCATTGCTTCTGTCCAGATGTTTAAAATCTAGGGTGTTGAGAAGAATGAAGAAGCAGGCAAAGATTTCTTTTAGCAAAGCTTCTCCAGCATCATGGCCTGTCTGTCCCCACCTCTATCTTGCCCAGTAATTGGTACCTTCAACTGCAACCTTCTCTATGCCACATAACAGTGGGAGTGTGAAACTCAGCTTTGTCATCCCAATAGGGACTGAGCTGGCTTCCACGGTGTTCAGATGGCAGAGCTTAAAGATCCAAACTCCCCCAAGGCCTCCTGTGAGGTCACCCAAAAGCCCAGATCTGAAGGTACCAGGCATCATGAGTTTCACCTCCATTTAGACTTCCTGACTTCATTGGTCAGCCCAGGAGCTCTGCAGGCAATGGCATGTGAGATTAGGCGAACGGGGCCTTCTCGTCAGCTCTGTTATATGCCCCACTGCCCACTAACATCTCTATTTAGGTGTCTAACTGGCATCTCAAATATGAGCTCCTGATCCTGTCTCATAAATCTGCTCCTTCTAGAATCGTCTCCGTCTCTGTTAGTGGCAACCCTAGCCTTCCGGCCCCGGAGGCATAAAATCTTGGAGTCATCCTAGGCCCCTTTTTCTTTCACATGTCATTTTCATTATATTTGGAAATCTTCTTGACTCTGTCTTCCAAAGGTATCCAGAATCCAACCACTTCTCACCAATTCCATTGTTAGCACTGTGGTCCACACCACTGTCATGGATGCTGTGAGTTACTGCATTAGCCTTCTAGCAGGTATGTTTGCTACTATTTGTCCCCCTTTAGTCTCAACATAGAGGCCAGTATTAAAACCCAAGTCAGATCATGATGATTTTCAACTCAGACATATTCATTATCTCCCACTTCACTGGCTCTCCCTTCCTTCACTGTCCTCATCTCCTATTACTCTCTTCCTAACTCCACTGTACCTGCTCTGGCCTTTGTGTCATTCCGGAAACATGCCAGACACACTCCTGCCACAGGGCCTTTGTATGTGCTATTCCTCTGAGCTCTGTCTTGAGCTCACTTGCTCGAACACACCTTGTCCCTCGGTCTGCATTCAAATGCCACATACTCATGTCACACTATCCAAAATTTAGTCCCCTCTACACTGCATTCCCCCATCCCCTGCTTTACTTTCTCCTCTGCATTTATCACTAACATACTTCATATTTTGCTTTTTCCTCTTGCTTGTTGTCCATCTTCACTAAGAGAATAAATGCTCTCTGAGAGTCTTCGTTCATTTGGGCTACTATAACACTCTAACACAAAGCCAGGTGGCCTAAATACCATTTATTCCTCACATTTCTGGAGGCTGGGAAGCTCAAGATCAAGGCACTGGCAGATTCTGTCAGGTGACCCGCTTGCTGGGTCATAGACTGCCTTTTTTCACGGTGTCCTCACATGGTGGAAGGGGTGAAGGAGCTCTCTGGGGTTAAGGGTGCTGATCCCTCACATGGTGAAAGGAATGAGGGGTTCTACCTTCATGACCCAGGCAGCTCCCAGAAACCCCACCACCTAATACTATCACCTCGGGGGTTAGAATTTCAACAGAGGAATTTGGGGAAGCAGACACAAACACTCAGTCTATAGCATCAGGTATCTTCGTCTGGTTTCCCAGAAGCAGACCATGAGGTGAGGATTTGTGTGTAAGGGATTTATTAAGAAAATTTTCCTGAAAAACTAGTAGGAGGGGGCATGGGAGAGTAGTGGAGAGGTATGAAACAGGGAAGGAGAAGAAGTCAAGCAATGGCAGTTTGAAGCAAGCTTCGAACCTGATCCTGAGGGGAGCTCTGGAGCATAGATGACATCTCGGAGAGAGAGAGAGAGAGAGAGAAAGAGAGAGAGAGAGAGAGAGAGAGCGCACATGCAGGCAGACATCAATTCCCAGGCATTTCCTGCTTAGGGGGAATGGATCTACAGCCCAGAGCAGCCCTCTGAAGATCACAGATGTGAGCCTTTAAAAGCAAAGCCTAGAGAAACTGGGGGTGGGCTCACAGAACAGATGAAGGGACAGGAGGGGGAGCGTATAGACCATCTGCTATGATGGGTAAAAGGATATTTTGAAAGACAAAGCCATTGATGTTTATCGAAGTTCCACTTTTTAACAAGAGCTTTATATACATTGTCTTATTTAGTTCTCAGAAGAGGAAAAGGAAAACTCCTTGTAGTACACATTTCTCCTTTTTTCACAGAAAAGAAAATGGAAGTCCTAGATTAGGCTAACCAACTCACCCCACTCAGAGAGTGTCAGGACCCACCCTGATTCCAACACAGAGTTTCCTGGTGGCTTGAAACCCATGCTTTTCCCCACTAGAACACTACCATCCCCAAAGGAAGAAATTAAAAATCAAATTATATAGTGGTGGGGGGGGGCACCTGGCTGGCTCAGTCAGTGGAGTGTGCAACTCTTGATCTCAGGGTTGTGAGTTCGAGCCCCACATTGGGTGTAGAGCTTACTTAAAAAAAAACAAAACTCATTTGAACTGTTGAAATAAGCTAGAGAATCATTAAAAAAATAAAGTGGCAGACAGAATAAAAACTAAAAATAAAAAATAAAATAAGAAAAATAAAATAAAGTGGGTAGTGTGGGGAAAAGGCCATCCGGGCAGGTGCCCATGGCTTCTGGGCAGTGTGGTGTCTGGTGAAAGGGCTCGGTGGGGGATGGGGTTGGAGGGTAGGAGGCTCAGCATGGAGTGGCACGTGGGCAACTCAGCAGGTGCGTGGAGCTCACTGCTGGGAGGGCAGCAAGGGGCGCCGCCCAGGGATTCTAAGGGAACTGCCCCAGGTCAGACCATGGGCAATAAGGAACCAGTTTGTGAGGAAGACACCTGGGCCAGGCTGGGGCCAGGCTAAGTGCTGGGACTTAGATGTGTTGCTCCCTTTTCTAGAAACATTGTTGTGACATCATAGTCATTTGGAAGAGGGTTGGACAGGGCATTGTACATTCCCACTTCACACAGGATGGCATGTTCTGGTCCTTTTTGGACCTCCTTTGCACCCACTGTGCACCGCAAAACGGTTTTCTGTTTTTGTTTTTGTTTTTAAGATTTCTATCTATTCATTTGAGAGAGAGAGAGAGAGAGCAAGCACACGTGGGTGGGGTGCAGAGGGAGAAGCTGACTTCCCGCAAAATAGGGAGCCTGACTCGGGGCTCGATCCAGGACCCCAGGGTCATGACCTGAGCTGAATGCAGACGCTTAACCCACTGAGCCACCCAGGCACCCCATATACCTTGTCTTGAGTTCTCAAATTCTTTTGTGTGTTTGGGTAATGATAATAATTATAAAGAAAATTTCACTCATATAGCACCCCAAGGTTTTATCAAGTTCCTCCACATGGCTTTCATTGAATATACCCAATAATTAATTAGTGAGTTAGGGCCATGTGTGCGTTCTCCAGACAAAGGGCCTCGAAGCTCAGACCGTTCTGGAACCTGGGGGGAGCCAGACTTGGGATCAGGCTCTCAAACCTCATGCACCTTGGGCTCTGCCTCCTGCCTAGGTTGGGAGTAATTGGAAAGCAGGGTCCATATTTCGTGCTTTCGGAATTCTGTTGTTCAAAATAATAGGGACAAATTTCAGTCCGCAAAATCCGTTATGGTCAACAAAGGTAACTTTATCTTTTCATGATTTATCCCTGTTTCCACCATGCGATGGAAATGGTCTCAACCAGCTTGTGCTTCCTCTCCTTTCTCCACTGCGTCCCCCACCCCCACCGGAGTTGTGGGGCTGCGGGGTTGGGGCAGGATTGTGGGCCACTCCTATGTCCTTCTCATCCCCATATAAGGGTCTCTTCAAGCTAGCTAACTGTCCTTGTCCTTCAGAGCCCCCCTCACGCACACAGGTGCCCATCTGCCCTTGTGAGTAGTAGCAACACGACAGTCTCAGCCCCTGCCCGCCTGGACGCCCCAATTACACATCTCCACTTGAGGTTGTCCTCATCCCTCCATTGCTCTCAGATTTTCTGAACCTATCTGGCTCTGTCACTCCCACCCAACCAGAGGTGACTTCTTGTGCACACAGCCATTCTCTTTGACCCTCTCTAGGTCCCTTGCCTGTAACCGTGGGCCTCATCTAGCCCCTAGGCTCCAAGTCTTGCCCTGACATCATATGCTCCGAGACTGATTGCCTCTGCTAAACCCTTTCTATTACTTCCTGGGCCTCCACTCCTGCTCTTACTTTTCTCTATCATTCTGCTTCCTTATCCCTTCTCTGAGGCACAATATGCCACGTGTTAGGTCTGCTGGAATCAGGAAAGGACCATGGGGTGCCAAGAAATACATGATTCAAAGAGAAGAAAACCACAATTAATGTTTCCAAATATTATCTTCTCGGAGTGGCAACATGCTTATCCTGTAGTAACATTTCCCGATTCTATGGATTATAAACCAAAAACCAGTCTGAAGGCAGAATGCTTGGGTTTGAATCCTGGTTCTACCACTTACATGCTGTGTGACCTGATCAACTTGCCTACCCTTTCTGGGCCTCATGTTCCTCAGGTGTGAAATGGGAATAACAACCTCGTAGAGGTGTTAGGAGGAGGAGATAAACAAATGTATGGAAAGCGTGGAGAACAGTGCTTGGTATATCACAGGCACAGGCACTCAAGAAATATTAGCTATCGTTACGGGGTGTCAGGACTTTGGGCTCAGCCAGCACCTTGGAAGCTTCCTTAAGAAGATGATTCAAAGATGGTTGAGGTTTGGGATGGTGTCTCGATGCTGCTGGCTTTGTGCCGTCCCGCGCTCTGCATTTATCTCCCATAGCTGTCATCGGGAGATTAAAGCTACAACTTTCTTTCGGTCATGGAACAGGCGCTGTGGTTTGGCTTGAAAAAGAAAGTCCCTCTGGGTACCTATAATTTCATATTCATCAGCATTTCTATGAAGGAGGGTGAAATATTTATAATAAGTCATATCGATTTGCTTTCTAAAAGCACAAATCATAGAATAGCAAACAGAGTGAAGAGGAACAGAAAGAATGCACATCCGAGAGCCAGCCCTTATGTTCGCGGCCACCAGCTCTGTTCGTTCGCCCAGTATTAAAGGATGGGAGGCCTGGCCTGGGGGAAGGGGAGGGATTTGCCAGGGTCACGCTAGTTAGTGGCCCAGGCGATCTGGTTCCCAGTCATGGCTCCTACGTCATCCAGCCACGCTAGTTCTCCGGGATGCTCCCACAAAGGACCCCCCCTTCTTGGTCAGGCCATGTCCTCTGAATCCCTTTGTATTTCCCTTTCCTGACAAACCGAGTGTGAAGAAATGCTGGGGTTCGCCTCGGGCCAATCATAGCATATCAGAGACCGTGGGCCTCAGGCGACTCGTTTCATTTCTCCAAGCATTAACTGATTTCCCTTTGAAAAGGCAGAAAGCAGCCTGACCTATTGACTGCAAAGTATAGTGAGGATCCGTAGCTGTGTATCCTAATATTTTTTTTCATTTTGTATTATGTTGGGGACCATTTTGCAACCATCCTTGTAATAATTGATTCAGGCAAGGTTATCAGTGAGTGCACTGGATGAAAGATTTTTGGGGAAAGGATATCCACATCACGTCAAGGTATCACCCTGCAACTCACTTACTGCTTGCAAAAAGGTAAAAGCATGTTTACACTGGAGAGGTCTAGCAGAGATCACCTTAGGTGAAGGATCAAATTAGATGATCCCCAGTAACGGGACAAGTTGACATGACCGGCATTTGGTGTGTTGGAAGGGAGAGAACACGACATTGCCCAGGTGGTATTTTTGGTGAAAGGGTCTAACCTAAACACAACCATGAAGAAACCATCAGACACTCAGATTTTTGGCAAAACAAGTCTGAACTCTTAAAAAAAAAAGTCAGTGTCATAAAAGAAGAAATGAACAAGGCTTGAGACCACTGTAGATTAAAAGGAGACTAAGAAGTTGTGACAACCAAATGCAGTCCGTGATCCTTGATTGGAGCTGGATTTAAGAAAATAGCTATAGAGGCCATTTAGGGGACAGGCGGAGAAGGTCAAATATGGGCTCTCTCTTAGATCCAGTATTCTATCAGTACTGATGTTTTGGGTGTAATAATGGTACTGGGCTCATGTAGGTCATCATAGTGTTAGTTCTTAGAAGATGAGACGTATGCTGTGGTACTTGGGGGTGGAGTGAAAGTGTCTGAGTTGATTTCCCAAAGGATTCTGAAAACAAAACAAAACAAAACAAAACGTAACCCAAATATGAATACAGTAGGAGAAGCAGAGAATAGGGCCAATGTTAGCAATAGGTGAATCTAGGAAAGGATTAATTGGTAGTCATTGTACAATTCAAATTTCTGCCAGTTTGAGGTTTTAATTTTTTTAATTTTTTAAAAGATTTTATTTATTTATATGACAGAGAGAGGAAGAGTACAAGCAGGGGAGGGGCAGAGGGAGAAGCAGGCTCCCCACTGAGCAGGAAGATCAACGTGGGGCTCGATCCCAGAACCCTGGGATCATGACCTGAGCTGAAGACAGAGGCTTTAACCCACTGAGCCACCCAGGCTCCATTCCTTCACAAAATACCGTTATTTTGATGATGCATACTATTTCACCATAGAAATATACTACAATTTATTTAACCAGATTGACTGCTAGATCATATATTTTTACCATTATAAACTGTGATTGTCCTCGTAATTAAACCTTAGCATACATTTATGATTATGTCCCATGCTGGTCGTCTTGTTATGGTGCCAAAGGGAAAGAATTTCCAAATGATTTTTTAGGCTCTAGTGGGATGAATTCTCATATTTTAAGCTTACAAGAGACTGGCTTGTTGACCAGATGCCAGTTTATTAACATGACAGCAGAAAACATCCCCATGGCCTTCTTCAGAGGGTGGAGCGAAGGGTAAGGATATAATCAGAGAACTTGAGATGGGCTACATAAGCAAATGGAAAGAGCAAATGTCAAGGGTTCTGGCGCACATTAAAGGCACCGAGTAGCTTTGAAACAATAATGGGTTCAGCTTGTACCGCAGGATGGGTTGAGTCAGTGTCTTTGGGAGTAGTGTTCTGGCACTGGCTTACTTTATAAGTTCCCTAGGGGATCATGAGGTGGAACCAGTGTTGAGGAAGGCTGGTGTAGTAGGATCTAGAAGGAATGGTCCAGGAGGTGGGAGGAAGCGAGAGTTTGGGGGGGGGGGAGGGGCACAGGGAAGCGATACTAGTTGGTTCTAAAAAAGAACTAGAGAGAGAGAGAGAGAGAACATAGACATGACAAAGAGGGACTTAATAAAGTTATGTTGAGGGGCGCCTGAGTGGCTCAGTGGGTTAAAGCCTCTGCGTTTGGCTCAGGTCATGATCCCAGGGTCCTGGGATGGAGCCCCGCATCAGGGGGGTTCTCCGCTCAGCGGGGAGCCTGCTTCCTCCTCTCTCTCTCTGCCTGCCTCTCTGCCTACTTGTGATCTCTCTCTCTCTCTCTCTCTCTCTCGATCAAATAAATAAATAAATAAATAAATCTTAAAAAAATAAAGTTATGTTGGGTTGAATACAATATATGCTGTGACTGTCTTCCCTCTGTCTCCCCAGTAAAACTATAATTATTTTCAAATGCTTTTGCAGTTGGGATTGTGGGGAAGGGGAGTAATATTTAGACTTGTCTGTGGGTGGGGACTAGGTGAGAGTAGATAGAGGTGGTGGAAGAGGGCTCCAGTTACTAATTCTCAGTCGGAGGGAGACTTGACAGGGTTGCAAAGGAGAATGTCATTGTTCTCTCTTGCCGTCCTCCGCTCCACCCTCACGGGGCAGGGGCACAATTCTCTGAGCAGGCTCTGTCAGGTCCCTCTCTTCCCTTCCTGGCCAATGCATTCTGGGGGTTCCAGAATTGTCCTCACTCTATTATTTTATTATTAGATTTATGAGACCCTCAGAGTCTCTTCATTTGATCAGGACATACCAGAGTTTTCAAGGGTATATTGATTCAAAGCCAATCCAGATAATTCAAACCAGAACCGAAATCTCTCGAGAAAACTTGTTTTAATCTATTGTTCTCTATTAAAATGTCAGATCTGTTCCTTGTTACATTTTCTTTATAGTGTGAGAGATTACTGGGCTTCCTATTCTGAAGATGTAGCTGGGAATTTTAAACAGGGATGTATTTTGATGGTTTTTCAGCTTCATTTTGTACCTCCATCAGAGAATTGAATATTATCACCTTTCTCTGTAACTATCTGCTGGGCCAGTTGTTGAGAGGTGAGAAATAGGAGTTTGTAAGTTTTGTTGTTGTTTGTTTCTTTGTTTTTTTGTGTCACAATTTCCCATTTAGGACAGCAACTGTCAACAAAAATAAGACATGGGAACTTCAATGAAAGCAATAAGTATATTTTGTTTATTTTCTTCCATAATAGACACAATTCCTTTAAAGTAACAACATGTAAAGGAAAGCTGAAATGTGTGGCTTTTAAAAAGAAAAGTTAGGTCACTTCAGCTAGGACTTAAAATGTTGCATGATGCGGTCAACTTAGGCTTTCTTTTCCTGTTTGCTCTGAGAAGAAAAGAGAAAAGTTGGGGTGCATTTTTCTACCTCATTAATTCTTTTTTTTAAAGATTTTATTTTTTTATTTGACACAGAGAGATAGAGAGATCACAAGTAGGCAGAGAGGCAGGCAGAGAGAGAGGAGGAAGCAGGCTCCCTGCTGAGCAGAGAGCTCTAGGCGGGGCTCGATCCCAGGACCCTGAGATCATGACCTGAGCCGAAGGCAGAGGCTTAACCTACTGAACCACCCAGGTGCCCCTCTGCTTCGTTAATTTTAGGCAATTTGTCACTTTGAGATTGATTAGAGCAAAGAGAAAATTATTTTTTAAATATGTATAGGAGATGCTCCTTCTCTTAAAAGGATTTTGAAGACTGCTTGCAATTAAACTTCCATGAATCTAGGCGTACATCACATAATCAAATGCCCACAAGAACTGTGTAAGAAAAACAACTCAGTAATCTTGACATTAAATGACCTCTGGGGGGCAAAACTGGGTGGCTCAGTGGGTTAAAGCCTCTGCCTTTGGCTCAGGTCATGGTCTCAGGGTCCTGGGATCGAGTCCCGCATTGGGCTCTCTGTGCTGCGGGGAGCCTGCTTCCTCCTCTCTCTCTGCCTGCCTCTCTGCCTACTTGTGATCTCTGTCAAATAAATAAATAAAAATCTTAAAAAAAAAAATGACCTCTGGAACTCTTAGTGTTAGAGGTACAATAGGGAGGGCTGGAGACTGTGAAAAACCGGGAAGAAGCCTTTGTGTCTAAAGGGGAAGTCACTTAGCATCCATGTCGCTTTTTGAGTGTGTGAGAAGCCAGAAATCTGTATTGTTTGGTGTTAAGTTTCCAAATTATTAAATGTTGATCTATAATTCAATACTACGTGGGCCAAGCAAAACTGATTTGTGGGCAAAGTTTGGTTTTCAGGTTGACAGTCTGAGATATCTTATAGGAAGACTTGAAGTACAGGGTTGGCAAAAGGGGGACAAATGCACAGGGTATTCTGGAGGCAAATCTGGAGGGTTTGGGGATGGGCAGGATGCAAGGCGAGGAGGAGTCTGAAGGCCTGGGAGGACTCGGGGTTGTGGATCAAGGAGAGCTTGCTTTGGTGCAAGAAGTGTGTGCGTGCGTGTGTGTGGGCTGCATGCATGGGTATGTGTCTCAATGCGGGCAGGGTGGGTGTGCCAATGAGGAGCCAAAGGAAAATGAATCCTGTTTTAACAAGCTACTCTTGAGGTCATGACTGGGCATATCCGAGAGGAAAGGAGGAGGTAAGTAACCTTGAACTCAGTATGTACCGACAGCATCATACAGCTGCGGTTTATAGGATCCAAGTTAGTGTCTGCCATCATCAAGGAGGCATTTGTCTGTGCTCTGTCCTGCTGTCTACGCTTATCAGAAGATTGTACTCTGTTCGGGATCTCACTTAAAAAACAAACATTCTTCTTCTCTTAAATTACAGAAATAATATGTTTGTTGCAGAAAAACTGGAAAATACTGAAATTGGGAAAAGGAAAACTGCCCCAAATCCTGCCGCCTATCATAATGGTTAACCACTTCGTATATATCCTTCTAGTCTTTTTTCCTATAAATATATAGCTAAAATTTTTACAGAATTGGAGTCGTAGTGTAAACACTACATTGTAGTAGGTTTTTTCCATAACACATCTTGAACATTTTCCCATATCAATAAAATGATCTGCATAGGGACGCCTGGGTGGCTCAGTGGGTTAAAGCCTCTGCCTTAGGCTCAGGTCATGATTCCAGAGTCCTGGGATCGAGCCCCGCATCGGGCTCTCTGCTCAGCAGGGAGTCTGCTTCCCTTCCTCTCTCTCTCTCTCTGCCTGCCTCTTTGCCTACTTGTGATTTCTATCTGTCAAATAAACAAATAAAATCTTTTAAAAAATGATCTGCATAATTTTTAATGGCTATTTACCATTTACTCCATTTGATGGAGGTTTCAAAATTCAGAGCTAATAGTCTGTTGCTGGATTGCTGGACTCATGCTGCTTCTCCATTATACACGATGTCATCTTTAATGCTAGATCTTTACACGTATTCCTGATTATTTTCTTAGGATAAACTCCTAAGTAATTGGAATTTCTTAGGATAAACTCTTAAGAAAGTGGAATTAATAGGTGTGTCAAAGGAAGAGGGCCCCTAAAAACCTGAACCCAGAGGTGGAATCCATTGTTGGGGAAGCAAGGGAAAACTGCCTTGGGACACAGTCTTACAGAACAAAGCAAAGGAGTTCAAGGAGCCAGGGAATTGAGGAGTGAGGCTGTTAAGGGATTGGCTGACCTTTCGCTGAGAGATGTGGTTCCTGGAGTGCGATGATTGCTGATTGGCTGATGGAGGCATAGGACTCTCTCTGATTGGCTGGTTTTCAGGAGCATGAGCCATTCATTGATTGGCTGACTCTGAGACGCTTGGATTCTAGGGTGAAGGAGATGAGTGGGGAAGGTTTTAAATTCTTCGTGGTGCTTCGTTGTTACTTTGGGTGAGGAACAAGTAGTCTTCTTCTAAGTGGTAAGAGGAACTTTTTATTCTCAAGTCAAAGGGCCAAATTGCTGACACTATAAATATATTTTCTTACTGTGATAAAAACCAACAGACCTCTAGCAGGAGATCTACCCTTTCACAAACTTCCAAGTGTACAACACAGTATTGTTAACATTGTGTAGAAGCACAATGTTGTCCAACAAATCTCTAGAAGTATTTTGTGTCTTGTATGACTGAAACTTCACAGCCACTGAACATCAGCTCTTCATTTCCCTGTCTCTAGCTCCGGGCGTACACCCTTCTAACTTTCTGCGTCTATGAGTTTGGCCAGTTTGAAGAGTTGTAGCCTATGACAGTTTTTTCCTTTTGCATGGCTGAATACTATTTCCGTGTATAAATACACCACATTTTGTTTATCCATTTCTCTGCCAGTGGACATTTAGGTTTCTACCGTCTCTTGCCTACTGTCAATAATGCTGCAATGAACATGAGAGGGCAAATATCTTTTCAAGATCTTGATCTCTGTTCTTTTTAGCTAAATACCCAGAAGTGGGGCTTTATACTGTTTTCCATAGTAGCTGCACGATTTTATGTTCCAGCAATGCAGAAAGACTTCAATTTCTCTTTATCCTCCCTAATGCTTATGATTTTCTGGGGTTTTGTATGTGTGTGTGTTTTCATATGTATATAAGAGTCATGCTAACAGGTGTGAAGTAATATCTCATTGTGTGTGTTTTTTTTAAGAGTTATTTATTTGTTTTTAGAGAGAGAGAGCAGGGGAAGGGACAGAGGGAGAAGGAGAGAGACTCTCAAACAGATTCCTGGCTGAGTGGCGAAGCTGGCATGGGACCCCATCCCAGAACTCTGTGATCATGACCTGAGCCAAAACCAAGAGTTGGATGCTTAACGGACTGAGCCACCCAGATGCCAAAATCAAAACCAAAAATTATGGTTTTGGTTGCATTTCCTGATGATTTGTGATGTCAAGCATCTTTTCATATGCTTGACAGTCATTTGTATGTTTTCTTTGGAGAAATATCTATGCAAGTCCTTTGCCCAATTTTTAATTGTGTTATTTGGTTTTTGTTATTGAGTTGTAGGAGTTCCTTATGTATTCCTGATACTAATCCATTACCAGATATATGGTTTACAAATACTTTCTCCCATTCAATAGGTTGCCTTTCATTCTGTTGATGACTTCAATGGCATGCCAAGCTCTCTAGTTTGTTGTAGTCGCACTTGTCTGTTCTCACTTTGGTCCTTTTGGTGTCACGGGCAAGAAATCATCACCAAGATCAATGTCATAATGCTTGTCCTCTATATTTTCTCATAGGTCTCACATTTAAGCCCTTTCATTTTAAGTTGATTTTTATATAATGTGTAAGATAAGGATCTGGTTTCTTTCACACGTGGATGTCCAGTTTTCCCATTTGTTGAAGAAACCATCTTTTCCCCATTGTGTGTTATTGGTACCCATGTTGAAGATCAGTTGAAAGTCTATATGTGAGTTATTTCTGGACTCTCTATTCTGTGCTGCTGTTTTATTGTCTGTCTATGCTAGTACCATGCTGTTTTGATTTCTGTAGCTTTGCAATATGCTTTGAAATCAGGAAGTGTGAAGCTTTCAGCTTTGTTCTTCTTTCTCAAGATTGTTTTGGCTATTTGGGTTCCTTTGTGGTTCCACATGAATTTTTGGGTTATTATTTCCATTTCTGTTTTAAAAATGCCATTGAGGGGCGCCTGGGTGGTTCAGTGGGTTAAGCCTCTGCCTTTGGCTCAGGCCATGATTTCAGGGTCCTGGGATTGAGCCCTGCATCGGGCTCTCTCCTCAGTGGGGAGCCTGCTTCCCTCTCTCTCTCTACCTGCTTCTCTGCCTACTTGTGATCTCTGTCAAATAAATAAGTAAAATCTTTTTTTTAAAATGCCATTGGAGGGGCACCTGGGTGACTCAGTGGGCTAAGCCTCTGCCTTCGGCTCGGGTCATGATCCCAGGGTCCTGGGATCGAGCCCCGCATCAGGCTCTCTGCTCAGCAGGGAGCCTGCTTCCCCCCTCTCTCTGCCTGCCTCTCTGCCTACTTGTGATCTCTCTCTGTCAAATAAATAAATAAAATATTTTTTAAAAATTTTAAATAAAATAAATGCCATTGGAATTTTGATAGAGATTGCACTGAATCTGTAAGATCCCTTTGGATAGCATGGACATTTTAACAATGTTAAATCTTCCAACCCATGAATGCTGGATATTTTATCACTTATTTGTGTCTTTTAAAATTTCTCTCTGCACTGTTTTGTGGTTTTCAGTGCCCAACTCTTTGGTCTCCTTGGTTAAGTTTATTCTCAAATGTCATTCTTTTGGATGCTATTATAAGTAAGATTGTTTTCTTAAATACTTTCTGGATTGTTTGTTGTTTCTGGCACCATAGTTGAAGTAATATACGCACAGACTCAAATATTTCCAGAAAAGACTGATAATGATGGGAAGACTAGAAACCCTGCTCTATGAAGGACAGTTTAAGAAACATGGTGGTGGCCCAGTCAGTTAAGTGTCCACCTCTTGGTTTCGGCTCAGGTCATGATCTCAGGATTGTGGGATTGAGTCCCACTTTGGATTCCATGGTCAGAGGGCAGTCTACTTGGGTTCTCTCTCTGTTCCTCCCCCTCTACTCTCTCTCTCTCAATTAAATAAATAAATCTTAAAAAGAAAGAAGGAAAGAAAAGAAACATAGTGGTAAATGGCCTAGAATGGAGAAGACCAGGATGGACTTGAACACTAACTGCAAAACCAGTCGTTGCTGAGAGGTACACTTGGCTTTTTTCTAATGATGGAGGCTCTCCAACTTTGGAATAGAGACATCGTTAAAGTGAGAGGCTTCTGTATTCACTAGGTGCTCATCATACAAGCTGGTTAGAAGTCTGGAGTTGAGAGAGGTTAGGCCTGTGAGTGAATCCTCGCTGGGCCACTCATCAGCTTTTGGCCTGGGGCAGGTTAGTTAAGCTCTCTGACTGTGAACTTGTTCCTATAGCAAGTGTGGAATTAACAGTATTTCCCTCATAATAACACAGGAGATCTATGTACAGCATACAGACCATCATTCTGAAGACCCAGAGTGTTCTTTGCTCTTTGGTGATTTCAGTGAATATTATTGGGAATTTCAGTGAATATTACTGAGAGCACACAGCACGTGCCTCATGCCAGGCCCTCAAGAGGCTCATAGAGAGGCCAAGATATAATCCACGCCCTGGAGGGGATCACAGAGAGACGAGAGGGAGGGAGCTGAACGTGACACTGAGAGGTGCAGTGGGGGGCATTTTCAGAAAATAAAGAATGGGGCACAAAGATGTATGTAAGCAAATAAATATATTTATGGATGAACAACAGCAACAACAAAAAGATAAAAAAAGAAGGAAGGAAAGAAAGGAAGTAATAAAACCCCCAAAATGCTTTCATTTGTTTGGTAATGCTTTCCTTTTATTCTCTGAATTTTATGCAATATTGATACAACCATGTGAAGAAATTTTATTCTCAGCCACCGCTGAAGTGGACAGAGAAGAGGAAAGAATGAGGAGGGACGAGGGGACCGTTGACATTTGGATTATATTACATTTAAAAATAGCTTTATTTTTCAGTAGTATAGAGAAACCCATATTTGGTGACATGAGTAGATTTTCAGGACAAATTTAGTGCTACCATCTGCAAATAACTTTTAATCCGTTCGTTGCATCAGTATTTCTGTAGCCAGTAAAGTGGTGCTGATTTATGTCTGCTCTTAAACCATTTACAGAAATGTTGTTTCCACTCACCGAAACAGCAAGCTTGAGAAGTTTTAGATGCACCAAGAGCTATTTTCCAAGGGCGGTTAGAGTCTAAATGTAACTCTCGTGTAAAAATACAGAAATGTTATTCCAAGTCACAAAATAAAGCCAATTGGTCAAAGACCACATTCAGATGAAGATTTTCATAGATATTTCAGTAAGTGAAAAATTCACTTCTTTGCTCAGCAGCTGTTGATTGAGTGCAGCTGGTCTGGGAATCGCCCACTCCGGATTCGGGACTTCGCCTCGCCTTCTCCGGAGAGCTTAGGAAGGGTGCATTGTTAGGGAAGAAAGCTGTAGAGGGCATTCTTGCCATGGGGGAGGGCCTTCTTGACCATCAAACTCCTGTGTTCCTGTGACATGGCAGGTGACACTCGTCCATCTATAGCACGGCTTCAGTTACAACCAGCTGAAAAAGGAACATGTACTTCTTGACTGGTTTCGTTCTTCTCCCTGCATTTCTCCCTAGAGGCCTAATGCAGGTGTGCCAGGACCCAAGTAAACCGTGAGATCTCTCAACAGGTGTGTACACTTGTGATGTCGCCATATGTTGGTTATTCCAGAGTTCTCTGCCTTTACCTTCTACCTTGATGAAAACATTGGCAATTTTTACCAATCTCAAAAAAAAAAAAAAAAAAAGAAAAGAAAGAAAGAAAAAAAGAATGTTTGATATCCATTGATATTGATGGGGACTGGTGGCCTTCTGGGAATGATTCCAAATGGTATCCACACTTGGGGGTTCAAACACACAGGCATGGAGCAGAGAAGCCAACAGGCATTTCATTGCAAAGGGATGAATAGTTGAGAAACTGGAAGAAAATCCACCACAGGGAAAGGAAGACCAGCCATGGTGAAACTGACTCAGCAGTGGGCTTGAGTATTGAAGGGGACCAGCATTTCATTAGTCACAGTGTTTGGTTGTGAGTTGGACCCGGAAGTGTCTATGAGGCTTGAAGAGGAAGGGGCGGTGTGTGTCTAGCTCCTGGGGACCTAGAAGGTTCTAACAGAGTATATCACTGGGTGGGAGACAGGTGAGCTCTGGCACCTGGGAGGGGCAGTAGAGAGCACTGGGCTGTGGTCAGCCGCCCATCAGACTGAAGGTGAGTGGCAGGGAGTGGGGTGTGATAGCGAAGGATGCTAAGCATGGTGTTGAGCTCCTGGGGCAGGTAGCTAAGGTATAAGCACTGAGTTTTAATTTGCATTCCCCCATTCCCAGAGAGGTACAGCAACTTCTCAAGTCTGGTAGTCATTCCACCTTCCTCTTTAGAAACTGGAATTTTCTTATCCTTATACTATTCAGCTTGATTTTTTTGTTGATAGTTAAGAATTTTTTTTAATATATTCTGGAGACTAATCCACTGTTAGCTTGATAGAAGTAAATATCTTCTCCCAGCCCCTGGATTGTCTTTCTCTTTTGTCTATAATGTCTTGTCATGCAGGAAGTTTTAGTTTGAAGATGGTTAATTTTATCAGTCTTCCACTTTCTATCTGCATGTCTTTTTAGGTGTTATTTAAGACATTCTTTTAAGCCCTGCAGACATAAATATTAGCCTATCTTTTCTTAAAATATTTTCAGAAACATGAATTCTTTTGTCATCATTTATTATTGCCCATCATTACGATTTTTTCGTCTGTGGTAATGAGTGTAGCAATGGTTCATTCATGTTTTCTGATCCATGGTGTTACCTTGTATCACTACATCACGTTTGTTCTGGGGCGGGGGGGTCTACTCTATGAACACTTCATTTGCTTTCCTTTTTTGATTGTTACAAACAAAACCGCAAAGAGCATTGTTATAGTGTCTTTTGGGGCATATGAAGAAGTTTTTGAGGGCAGAATTGCTAGATCATAGGTTGCACACATCTTAAACTTTACTAAGGGAAAATTGTTTTTTGAATTGGTTGTATCAAGTTATACCTCCTCTGTAAGTGTGGAAGCATTGACCTGACCTTATGACTATTGCCAACACTTATCTCTTATTACTACTTCCTTCTACTTTCTTTAGATTTACTCTGTTTTTCTTCCTCAGATGTCTTGGTACTTCGTTGATTGAGTTTTAATCTTTTCTCATATTAGCCTTCATGCTATAAAATGTTGCTTTACTGCTTTAGCTGTATGCTGCATGGTTTTTAAATGAAGTTTTAAAACATAATCTCCAACTTACAGAAAAGTTTCAAGTAAAGTACAAAAAATTGGTCCTTTGGACTAAAGTACAAAAAATTGGCATTTTTTTTTTTCAAATAAAGTACAAAAAACTGTCAGAGGCCCAGCCGGGTTAGAAGGTCTGTCTGCTTGGCAGGGGTGGGAGGGAGGCAGCAGTGATGGAGACTGTTTTCAAGGGGGATGGACCAGCTGTGTCAGTATCTTAGGTATCGTGAGAGCCAAGTTTCTCACTGTTGGAGAAGAAAGTTGTACCTGTGGAGAGGAGACAACTGCATGAACGCTTGATGTCAGATTGGAATTGGAGGCATTAGTGTGAGGTCTGTGGGTGTCCTTCTCACGCAGTGGACTCTGGCACCTCCCGTCAGGGTACCCCAGTAGGCTGGTGGATGCTGTCCTCACCAGGCTTCTTCATTACGCAGTTGCCCTTGTCTCTCAGCGGAGGCTCTGACTCCCCAGGCAAGCCTCCCCAGCGCATGGACATGCTCCTTACTCCCCTTAGGTGGCGACATCCATTCCAGATCATCTCTCTGTGGGCACCTGTCAGTTACCTGTCAGTTACCTGGCTCTGTCTACCTAACAGCTTAGGTCTGAATGGCTCAAGGAGGGGAAGGAAGGAGAAAGCTCGGCTAAATGTTGATACATAACAATTTCGATGTCATTCATTTCTAAATAACTCCTAATTTCTAATTTCAGTTTTTCTGTAACCCCTGAGTTACCCAGGAGCGTGTTTTAAATTTTCCAAAAATGCACACTATTTTATTTGTTTTCTTTTGGTTCTTGATTTCTGTATAATTAATTGCACTGCATTTGGAGCTTATGGTTTATATGATACTGATTCTAGTTTTTACCGTGATTTGCTTTGTGCCTTTGTAAATAATTAATTTTCATAAATGTGTTATACATTCTTGAAAAGTATTTCTAAGTGCTAGGTACATGTAGAAATGTATGGTTCTATACATGTTCATAGATTAAACTTAATTGGATTAATCATTCTGTCCTGTCTAAATTTTTGTCTACTTGGCATATCAGTTACTGAGAGAAGTGTAATAAAAATCTACCATTATGATTGAGGGCTTTTACATTTTTCTTTGTAACTCTAACACTTTTTCTTTTATAAATTTGGATGCTAAACTTACTATGTTTTTGCAATTTTTTAAAAGATTTTATTTATTTATTTGACAGACAGAGAGACATAGCAAGAGAAGGAACACAAGCAGGGGGAGTGGGAGAGGGAGAAGCAGGCTTCCCACAGAGCAGGGGGCCTGACCTGGGGCTCCATCCCAGGACCCTAGATCATGACCTGAGCCAGCCCAGGCCCTAGATCATGACCTGAGCTGGAGGCAGACACTTAAGGACTGAGCCACCCAGGCACCCCTGTTTTTGCAATTGTTATAGCTTCCTGATGAATTACTCCTTTTATAATCATGTAGCTATTGATATTCTCAATAATTGTTTTTCCCTTAAAGTTCCTTAAAGTTAACCAGAGCAGCTTTGTGGGGGGAGAGCAGGGACAGTTGTATTTCTTGGTGTATCCTTTCAGCCTTACTTTTAGCTTTTCTCTTTTGTGTGTTAATTGTTTCTCTTGTAAGTGTTACATGTAAGGTTGTGGATTTATTAATTTCTCCTTCTAATTCTGTTACTTTCTGATTTGTGCATATGTTTTAACCAGATCAGACAGTTTTAAATGTTGAGTTTAGACTTTAGCCATCTGTAATAATTGGTGGTAGTTTCTATTGTTGCCATCCTACTGTTTGTTTTCTATTTGTCCTACATTTCCTATGCGTCTTTTGCCCCTTTTCTGATTTCCTGTTGTCTTCATCTGGTTTTTAAAAATTTCCCTCTACATCATAAGCACTAAGTGAATGCTGGCTAGTAGTGTTTCATTTGGTCATCCAGAAAACGCGGTGCTATATATCGTTAGGGGTGTATATGTGGAAATCCTGGTTTCTCTTTATTTTAGCATTCTGTTTCTGCATACTCAGAACGCTGGCTTCCTCAGGACCTACCAGAGCAATTACAACTGAAAACATACGACTTTTGTGGCTTACATTTCTCCCCACCGAATGTATATCATGACAATTTTTCTCATGTCCGTGCCTTATAATGTCTATGTAATAGTTTATTGCTGGCTCTAAATTTGTTTCCAATTGCTTTGGTATTATGAGTAATGGCACAGTGAACATCTTTGTGCACATTTATAATTCCTCCCTTGGGATGAACTTGAAGCTGCGGATCAGAAGGAAGAACGATTTAAAGGCCTTGCCAGGTGCTGCTAAGTTGCTCCCGAAATGTCACACTCCTTTGCGCGGACATTTTCCAGCTGTGTAAGAATGCCCAGAGATCATTCCAACAATTCCCTTCTCAAGGTCACATTGATCCTAGTCAGGTCTGGGAGAGAGGCTGGGGAATGGATCCCCAAGTGGGCATGGGTTGGGTGGGAACCTGAGGGACCTTCCTCCGGCTGCCACCTGCTCAGGCGGGCCGTGCTGGGCTCGGCCTGGACTTCCCATGGCAGTGGGACCCGGCCACGCAGGTGTCTCAGGTGTGCAAGCCCACTCACTCCTGAGGACCGCGGGAGGCTGGGCGCTGGGGCCAGGAGGGAGGACCCCCTACCTCCGCCAGGGCAGTCCGTTGGGCCCCTTCAGGTGGGGAAGAGGCACCAGGTGGGCCCGGTTGGACCTGGAACCGTCTGGCGCGGAGAGCAAGCTTGTGCCGAGATCGCGGCCTTGCCTGCGTGGACCATTTGGCTCCCTCCCACGTCCGGGCGCCTCCTCCCGCTGCGGAGCTCCTCTGCGGGCGAGAAGGGGAGCGCCAGCGCCCGGGGCTAAGCCCGCCGCCCGCCGAGCCGCGGTGCCAAGAGCCGGCGGCCGCAGGAATCCGCGGGCAGCGGCGGGGCCGGGGCCGGGAGGGGCGCGGGGGACTGGCCGTCCTGCCGCCCGCCCGCTGCACAAAGCCCGCCGTTGTTCAGCGGCCTCGGATGCGTGCCCTGGGCCCAGACCTCCCGGGGTCCCCTGCGTCCCGCGCGCGCGGCCCGGCGTCCCGATCGCGCCGGGAGGGGGACGTGCCGCCTGCCGCGGACGCCGGCGGGAGCGGTGCTGTGCCAGGGATCCTGGGGCCCCGACCCTGCTTGCGTGGCCCCCCAGCCGGTGGGTCACGGGCACCCGCCACCTACGCAGGCAGTGAAGGTGCCCTTGTCACGGTCACGCCCGCGGCGGGCGTGGATGGGGGTGTGGGTCGGGGTGGGGCAGAGGAGGACCTGGGCGCCAGCTGTTTTGACTTAATATTTCTCTCTGAGCCTTCCTCGGCCAGACTCCTCCTCAGAGGTAGATCTCAACACATCCCTGCCCACCTGCCCTCTCTCCACCATGTGCTCCTTGCCCACCTCCCACGGCCCACCACGAGGAGTGGCTGCCCTTTGCCAACGCCTGGCAGAGGGCCGCAAAGCACCTGAGCTGGACGTCCCCTGACCCTGAGGGGCATGGGGGGCGTGGGGGGCGTTGCTCACACTCGCACAGCTCCTCGGGATGGGCAGCTGTCCCAGCGCTCCCTGCTCAGACTTAGCCTCCCTGCATCGAGCCCCCGCTGGGTGCCAGGCACTGTTCCAAATGCCGCCAATACATAGAGAACAAAGCCTACCCAGTGGCTGCCCTCAGGGGTCCCGTGGCCTGACTCCAAAGCCTGTTCCTTCACTGTGATTCCATTGACTTCCGCAGATCGCGCCCTGCTGGCCCCAGGTCTCCCTATCGACAGATTCAACATGACCCCAACACGGGACAGACTGCCAGACCTGGGCATTCTTTGCTAAGGATCCCCTTATCAGAGACTGGCAAAGAGCACTGCAGAGGGAAAAGAAGAAAGAAAAAAAAAAAGGAAAGAAATCCCGGGGATGTGAGAAGAAACACGTGTGAAAACTAGGCTCTCGCCCTGGACCAGGGTTCAATAAACCGGGGCCTAGCTGAGAAGGAGGACAGAGCCGCTATTTCTCACTGAGTCCTGTTATTTTTACTCATCACATTCGAGCAAGATTTCACGTTCACGTCCAGGGGCAGGACAGAAGAAAGCCATGATCCTCAATGGCAAGGCTGCCTTTGTTTGCTTCGGGTGGGGAGCTGGGGGGTGGGGCTGGTCTGACCTGATTGGAACAGAAGGGTGTTGGTGGCAAGGCCACAGGCTGAACACACCTCTGTCTACAGACTGTCCATTCTCACCTCATTCCCTGGTACCAGCGCTGTTCTCATCTCTCTCCTGTTCCCAAACATTCGATAGCTCCCCATGACCACTGAATTAAGTATAAATTTCCCACGGGCCACAGCCGTAGCATGGCTTCCTGTCTGTCTTTTGTGCCATTTCTCGTGACATTTCACACTTGCCCCCAGTTCTAGCTGGATAGGACAACCTCTTGCTGCCTGTGCACACCTCTGTCTTTGCACCTGATACTTATGGGAGCTCAGCACTCAACGACATGCTAGGTCCCATACCTCCACATCCCAGTCCTATAAGCAAGGAAGTGCTGGTACCTGTCTTGGGACAGATGAAACTGACATTTAGTATAGTTTCTGTCAGCCCAAGGTCACCAGGCAAATGGGAATTCGAACTCAGGCTGTCCAGTCCCCAGAACCTAAGCCCTTGGACTAGTACATAGACCTGTTTTGAGATCATGGTGCTGTGTCCTGTATGGTCTCTGGTAAATGAGCTCATGAAAATGTTAGACATTTAAGGTAAGATACCAAAAGCAAGAGATGACACTAGCTGACTTGTGCCTCTCAGGAGATCCCAGAGTGTCTCCTGTTAGATCTTTCTTTCTTCCCTCAACATACGCTCACACGCCACACACCCTCCCACCTGACTCCACTGTACCCTCCCTTCTCTCTCCACTAGCCACCCCAAAGCCAACTCAAATGGGGCACAATGACCCACATTACCTGGGCCAGTGACCCGTAGTACCTGTCCTTCCAAAGCATGCCAGTCAACAAGGGGAGGTGTGCTGTAGTTGCGTGGGCTGTCTGGAATCCTCACGCTGGTTGGTCAGTACTTCCATTACAATTTAAGATAAATGAGCCCCGTGGTCCCCTGCCGTGGCGGAGGGGGACAGGGAAAACGAGAACATGGTGGTCCAGGTTCTGAGGCCACAGGAAGGAGCCTCTAACTTTTGGTCTGCAGGGAAGGAGGGGAATGTTGTGGTCTTCTGTGCTTTCCAAGGTCCCCGAAAGCCCAGAGCGTGCCGAATGGGAAGTCCAAGAGGGCAGACTGAGCCGTGCGCTGGTGGAAGGTTATTTGTGACAGGCCTTTCCCCGGGCTTTGCCCACTGTCCGTTAGGCGCAAAGGTCAAGTGAGGCAGTTGAGAAAAAAAATCCTCACTGTGAAGTGTCTGAGGCCCTTCTGAGATGAGAGAATGGCCCCCTTTCAGCAGCCCCGCTTGGAGCCAGGACAGTATTCCCAGAGGGAGCCGGCTGGTGAATGGTCATCTGTCTTTCCAGATGGACCAAGGCCTGGCCTGGAAGGGAGGAGACTCCGATTCTGGTTTCTGTTTGCAAATTCAGGGGCTCGGGAGTATTCAATAAATAAACACCTATTTATTGAGCTCCTACTGTGTGCACAGCACTGTGAGGGACACAAAGAAGCACTGATTTGCGAAACCACAGATCAGAATTTATCCATGCAAATGAGCTCGCTCCCCAGGGAGTTGGGGTTACTCACACGTCCAGTGAGGTTGGCGCTATTTGAGGAACTACTCCCAGCCCCTTCTCCAAACGATCTTGACTTTTCTCCGTGGAGATGGTTGATGTTTTAAAATTAAAAATAACTACTCGTCACTTGGAACTCATTCATCCATTGCCTGTTCTCAGCTGGGCATTGTTCTTGTTGCTCAGGGAGGAGAATATCCTGAAAGTGTTCATGGTTCAAGGTTTGCAAGGGGTGATTAGCAGGTTGGCTGGTCATCCTGCTAAGAGCCCCCACCCCCACCCCCAGCCCGCCTGGTCTGGGAATGACCACAGCCCTCAGAGAGCATTGCCTACTCCTGGTATAAGGAGGCATTGGTATAATGCCAATGCCCAGGGATTAAACGACAATGACAAGTAGCCTGGGGGAGCAGAGAGGAAGGAGCCCTAACCACACAGGGAAGGGATAGACAGCCCTCCAGGGCTTCCTGGGAAGGATGGTAATTGCCAGCGTTCACTGAACACCCTTTATGCACTACACAAGGTGCTAAGCACTTTACATGCGTCCATTACCTTGTTTTGTCCTCATAGCCCCTTCCAGGGAGATACAATAGGATTCCCTCATCCTCAGTTTACATAAGAGGAAACTGAGGCACCAAGACTTTTAAGTAACTTTTCTGAGATCCCATAGCGGGAAAGTAGATTCAAACCCACTTGGTCTAATACCTGAGTCTACCTGTTTGACTTCCACACTGCACTGCTTCCAGGGGGAAAGGGAGAGGGCCTGTGGGTAAGCAATAATGCACAACCAAATTCAATGAGACTAGTCTTTTTTTTTTTTTTTTTTTTTGACACTGAAGACAGTTCTTAAAGATTTGTGAGCCGTGACAGGGACCCTGGATGCCACGCATGGCCTCCCGAAGGGGCATGTCTAGAATGCTGGAGGAACACAGGCTTGGGGAGGCAGACCACCCTGGGTTCGCACTCTGGCTCTCCCACATTTTGAAGAGAGAACTGAGACACCAGCCTCTGGGCATTGGTTCCCTCGTCCCTAAAGTGGAACTCCTGAGCTAAGAGGGCTCGAAAGGATCATTTATGGAAAGCATTTAGCGGAGTAGCTGCTCCCTGAATGCCAGTCCTCCTTTCTCTCGCCGAAGTCAAGGACAGCTCTCAGGAGCAGGCTGGTGGGATTAAAATGCTCCTAGCCTGGCTCCTAGCCATCATGGGCCTGTTAGAAAATGCAGAAAACGAGTGGCCAGATCAGAAGCTTGCTCAGGAGCCAGGGGGACTGGCGCATTCAGGCCTAGAGAAAGGACAGAGGTGGTAAAGGGAGAGGCCCATTAGTTTCATTTTTGCTGCTGTTCTGGAATTTACTGACTCCCTGGGTTCCGTAGAATCAGCCTGCTGTCTTCGCTCCAGCATCACTGATGGTGACGCGACACAGCCTTCATGTCGACCCCTTTGCTGGGCAGGACTGGCTGCCAGGCATGGCCTCAGCGAACTCGTGGTCTCCGACCAGCCTTTCCCCCACCATGTGCTGTGCAGAGATGGTAGCCCCACTTTCCTGCGGGTAGACTGAGACCCGGAGTGAGTGCCATGTAACTAACGAGTGCAGTCGGAACTGGAAACCAAGTGTCCCCCACGAACCATGAGACACGTCCTTGGGAGCAGGTGGTTTCTTTGATAGGTCATCCTAACGAGGGAGTGGGCAAAGTGAGACAGGGAAAAGGGGAAAGCCCATACAGAGTACATTACTGGGCAGGTGACAGAATGTGCAACTGAAGCTCCGTGTCACTGGGGGCCACCTGGGAAATCATGGGGGACATGCCTCCGACTTGTGCGTCAGTCCACCATCTCCTGTCCCTGCCGGCTGAAGGCTGCCCTTGGCGGAGAGTGAGTGCTGCTCTGGGAGGAATCTTGGAGGCAGACAGGAAGACAGAAGAGGCAGGTGCTAAGGGTGGGTCTTGGCTCTCTGGGCCTCGATTCTTCAGGTGAGAATCTGTCTTTTAGAGCCCCGAGAATCAAATGAGGCAACGCGCAGAAAACATTCACGACATCCCTGGTACATTTCAAATCTGGCCATAAGGAGCTGCCAACACTCAACCAGTCTGGGCCCACAGAAGGGGAAATCATCTCGCTCAAACTGAACCGTGTGAGTGCCAAGAGATATTAACACTCACTATTATCACGTATAATCTTAGGCTTCATGTTTCACATTCCCAAAGGAAGGCAGCTGGGAACACTAACATCCCCCCAGCTCTAGAATCGGGATCTCTGGTGTTTTTCTCTCCTTCCAGGTATGGGAAGGGCCCACAGCATGGGTGAGTCAGCAAGGGTCCCAGTCAGAAGGACTGACTCAGGGTCCTGCCCCTCCCCTCTCATGACTGGCTGCCTTCATGCCTCGTTCTGGGTGGGGTATGGAATGCTTTGCTCACCCGAGGCCAAACGCCACGTCCTGCCGAGCCCAGGAGGAATTTCACATTCTCTGAACAAACCCAGCCTGTGGCGGGATCTGACCCCTGGCCTCTCCCTGAGGGCGGCTTCCCCCCTGCTTGCTGACTCCTCTGAGCTCTGGGAGGGGGGGAGTTGCGGTGGCCCTCACCAGGCTCACGCTGGTCTCCACGGCCCCGTCTCACCAGCTCCTGGATGTTGACACATCTGATTCTGGGCAGCTTTCTTGGCCTGGGCAGGGACAAAAGTGGCCTGAGGTCCTCCAAAACCCATCTGAACACAGCATAAACAAAGTCAGAAGACAAATGACCCATTTCGGTGGGAGGTGGAGTGGATATTCACGGTCTAAATCCAGATAGACCATTGACATATAAATTGCTCTTTGAACTAAGAAAGGAGCAGAAACATACTAGAAAAATGGGTGAGCGACATGCGCAGACAGTTCACAGAAAAAAGAAAGGCAAACAGCTCGAACATAGAAAACTGCATTCAGTCTCACCCTTAGAGAAATGCATATTAACACTTCATCAAACCATCATTCATCACTTATTAAATTGGCAAAATCCCAAAGTGTAATGGTTCACTTTGAGATTATGCTGTGGGAGCGCAAAATGGTAGGGAACTCGACATCCAAGCCAGGGGGTAGGCAAGTACCCTTTGACAACCCCCCCGGCCCCCATCTCACTCCAGGGACCTACCCTGAAGGTACAACTCAGCAAAGGAGAACATAGTTATTCACTGTGGCATTATTTATGAAAGCAAAAGATGGGAAGAACCCAAATGCCCACCAGTAGGGGACCCGTTGAATGAACTGGTGGGTCCCATCACGAGTAGTACATAGTGTTACCTTTTGTGTAAGAAAGAAATGGAGATAGTAACTAGGTATTGACATGGCTGTGGCATGAGCTGGGGAAGATAATGACCATAGGTAGACTTTTAGGAGTAAGTCCTTTCTTATCATCTTAACTTTTGAACTTAGTAAACGTCTTACAAATTTGAAAGTAAAATTAAATAGAAGGGAAAAAAGCAAACCCTAAAACCAGATACAAAGAGAAGCAGATGAACCTAACTCCATGTTAAACTGATAATATTAATTTTCAGGAGGGAATTACTACTTCAAACAACTTCTAAGTACAATATTCTGACTACAGTGGAATTTATGCTAAGGAGAAAAAGACATTTTAAAAGAAAATTTAGATTGCACTTAGTCATTTTATTGTTAGAAGTAATATTAGTATCGTAATTTTGAAACTATTTTATTTTTGTAGAATAAAGCAAATAAGAAAATATATTAATTTTACTAGGAACCGAGATCTTCAGTATAAGAGAACAGAGACACAAATAAAAAATAAAAGAAATTTAGAAAATAAAACATGCAGGATTAAATTAGCATTAAAAATTTTAATACAGGTACATGGTTTTGAAAAGTTTATTTTCTATCTCTGTTCTCTGAAAAGCACATAAAAGGGCACGGTACCTAGCTGGCTCAGTGGGTAGAGCATATGATTCTTTTTAGAGCCCAAAGTGGGGCTTGAATTCACGGCATTGAGATCAAGACCCGAGCTGAGATCCACAGTTGGATGCTTAACCAACTGAGTCATCCGGGTGCCCCAAGCATGTGACTCTTGATCCTGGGGTCATGAGTTCGAGCCCCATGTTGGGGAGAGAGTTCACTTAAAAAAAAAAAGAAAAAGAAAGAAAAGCAAATAAAGCAGTGATATTCCAGTGACAGTGAGTTCATGTCATGCCCAGGTCTTGGATTCTAAACACTATGCAGCAAAACTACAAGAGGATCCTGGAACATTCTGTATCAGAAAGCAGGGAGATGCTCAAAGATCACTGTAAGTCATGTCAACAGAACACAGCAGCCAAATGGAAAGAGCATCCTCGGAACAGATGTGGCCCAGTTTGAGCCAAATCACAGAGAACAATGATGGTAATTAATACTAAGAGTCCTTCAGGATGTCCCGCCAAAATTAAATACAGAGGTAAGGGGTAAGGAAAACTCTCTCTTTTTAAAATGATGAAGGTCTATTTGCACACATAAAAAGAGTGACGGAATTAGGAATATGTTTTACAAACTCCAGTGTAATAATTAAGGCAAAGATGATCGACAGATGCCAAAATCATTAGGTCAGAGGTCACGGTGGCACTGCCCAGTGCCAAAGTAACACTCCGCACGATTACTGACTTCAAAGAGAAAAATGTGCCCAGAGGTCTACCTTCAGCTCAGGTCGTGATCTCAGGGTCCTAGGATCGAGCCCCGCATCGGGCACCCTGCTCGGCAGGGAGTCTGCTTCTCCCTCTCCCTCTGCAGCTCGCCCCCTCCCAGTCGCGCTCTCCCTCTCACTCTGTCTCTCTCAGATGGGTAAATACAAATCTTTTACAAAGTCAAAAATTAAAAAGTTTAAAAAAAAGAAATATGAAGCTTGAGGAACAAATGAAACAACTCCATTTGGATGCAATTAGATAATATGGGACCTACTACAGAGTCTCTTCAAAAAGCCGGCATCGTTGGTCTGTCTACGTAATTTGGGGGGCCCGACACAAAGGGCAAATGTGGGGGGTCTCATGTTCAAAAGGCAAGAAAACAGGGCTGTTAAAGATACTCCTTTCTTTCACAGTTTCTCTCTCTCTCGATTGGTCATGATGTTTTTTAGGCCTATTTAGTGCTATCTTAAGAAAAGAGAAAGTAGAATTTTACGTTACTGGTATGTAAATATGTAAACTCAATATTGCACAATGCCACTTTTAAACACAAAGGTAAAAACATTAAACGCAGATGTGGAAATACCAAAATGACACATTCCATGTTTTGTACTTTGTACATGCATGGGTATTTGATTCTTACCACAACAGTGGAAACGTTGCACAAAACTAACAACTGTGTTTGTGTCATTTCTTGATACACTCTGCCAACCCTCTCTACCATCCACGTATTTATAAATAAGGAGTTAGGGACGCCTGGGTGGCTCAGTCAGTTAGGCGTCTGCCTTCAGCTCAGGTCATGATCCAGGGTCCTGGGATCAAGTCTGGTGTTGGGCTCCTGGCTCAGCGGGAAGTCTCCTCCTCCCTCTGCCTCTCCCCCCTGCTCATGCTTGCAGCCGCTCTCTCTCTCTCTCTCTCTCTCTCTCTCTCTGAAATAAATAAATAATCTTTGAAAGAAGGAAAGGAAAGGGAGAGAGGGAGGAAGGAAGGAAGGAGTCCTGGAAGGAAAAGACGGCTCTATCTTCCCCTTTCCTTGAATGTCTTCTTCTGCAGTGTGTAAGTTACAGGGACACTGTAAGGGATGTAAGGTAGTAGGGAAGGGTGTGACAGAGTCCTTCGGTCACGTGTGTTTCTTAGACCCTCTCTTGCCTTCTTTGTGCATTTGAAGCCAGTTCTGGTTTGAACAGAACGCCTCTGTTTGAAAAAAGGGGCCCCACTTACTCTGCTGTAGATGTAACATCCATCATGGGTCCACCGGAACTGTGTGCTCACGGGGCTCTGGGGACAAGATCCACGGATAGGTGGCCCGGAATGGCAGCCCACACACATACTGTGCGTTTCTCCTCCGCTCGTGCACGTAATCTGCCGTCTGCTCATCAGACTTCACTTATAAGTTAAAGATAAAATTTCAGGAGAAATGAAGAACTTCAGGAAAGCAGTAGCAGGACATCAAACCAAGGTCTGGGTCCTCGTGAGCACCCAGGGCCCTGGGCAAATGCACAGATCACACATGCGTGGTCACGGGGGGGGGGGGGGGGCAGGGGGAGGAGGGTGGAGAGCTCTAACTCAGAGGTTGGCAACCTATAGATCATAGGATAAATCTAGCTCATTGCTTTTTTGGGTTTTGTTTGTTTGTTTGTTTTGTACAGCTGTGAGCTAGGCAAGTCTTTTGTGTTTTTCAATGGTTGTTAATCTAAGTACCAACCTTGATTTTTCTTCTTGGTTTGCAAAATGTGAAATATTTACTATCTGGCCCTTTCCAGAAACATCCAGACCCTTGCTCTAGATTAAAAGAGACTAAAGAAGAAGGAAAACAGTGTAAAGAGCAAAACAACTCAAGGCAATGGGGAGCTTTAATGCGATCCTTGTTTGGGAGAGAAGACAGACAGAAAAAGACATTCTTGGGACAATGGAGGAAAATCTGAATACATATTTGGAAATTGTATACATGGTCCTTGTATGTTCCTTCAACTTTTCCAAACCTTTGAATTTTCTCATAAGAAGAAGTTGGGGAAAATACCCAGCCCTGCCTGATGGGTTTCCCTGCCTATTGGGGATTCAAAATTACTGCAACACGGGTTAGGTTTGAAACATATCACAAGTGATGTTAGAATGCAGGGACACGTTTTGAGCCCAGGCCTAGCACGGGGAGTGTCCTTACTCCTGTTGGCGGTTTCCAGAGAGTCAGGGTTTAATGTTTAACAATTGGATCTCCAGGAACAGAAAAGCCAACTTACAGCGTTTCCAGTCTCTGTGGTGTAAATGCTCTCACCACAGCTGATACCGAACTCCCGTTATGTCGCTGAACTTGAAGTTGAAAGGCCGTCAGCCCAGTCAGCTCTCACAAGCCTGTTGGCCACTGCAGTGTGGCCCAACAGAGCGTCGGATCTGACAAAAGGCATCCTGATTTCTCGGGGGTCACTGAATTGGAGTTAAAGTATTGGGGGAGGAATGGTTGGAATCTGGACCCCGGGAAAGAAACAGCAAATCAGCTAAGACTTAGGGTTAGAAGATCCTCCTGCCAGAGCCAGCGCCTTCCCTGCCAGGATCCTGGCACTCATCCCTGGGCTCCCGAGGGTTCAGCAGCTCCGGGCCGAATGCTACGCCTCCCAGCAGACGGCTCACCATTTCCAGACCGCGCACAGCACACCTTCTTCCCCGACAGCCCAGGCTGGCCGGGCTTTCCATTCACCACCCAGAATCTGAACTCTTCTGTCTCGGTTTCCTCTCCTTGTTGTGCTCCATTCCCCGGGGCCAGCCCAGCCTGCACCCTCCCCTTCTCCCAGGGGGCTCTCTTCCCCACTCCACAGACACAGCCTACTTCTTTCCTTCCCACAGATTCTCCCTCACAGGCCCCTGGCTTGGGATGTCCTGCTCTGTCTTCTCTAGCTTAATTCCGGGAGTCCGGAGTGCGGGTTCAACGCCCACACACTTCAGGAAGCCCTCCCTGACGGCTCCAGCTCCGACTTCTGGATTTACTGCCTCCATTAATCATCACCTCCAGCCCCACCCCTACTTTCATCTTCACTGGCTTCATCTCCCACGTCACCTCTACCATCCCGGGTCCCCTGCGTCCACCGCCCCTTCCGCCGTCACCTCCCTCGTTGATGCTCCTTCACCTCCGGTACAACTTCCTCCATAATCCCCCTCACCTCCAGCCGTAGCTCCGTCCCCTCCACCACCGCGGGCTCCACCTTTCCTTGTTCCTTCCACGGCTCAATCCCCACCGTCCGTGTCGCCATCGTGACCACCGCTACCTGTCGCGACCTTTCTCTCCTCTACGCTTAGCTCCTCCTCCTCCTTCTGACTATCAGATCTTTTCTCAATGCTCTCCCTGCCCCTCCCCCTGACCCTGAACGTAGAAACCTCACATCTGACCCCTGCCTGTGAGTGTTATCTGTGGAAAAATGAGCTTTTTTTTGTTGAGCTAAAGAGACCTGGAGGGAAAAAGCGAGCTCAGGGACTGCTTGAAGCCCACGGACAAGGGCGTCCGTAGTCCTTCTCAGGGACTAGAGGTTGGCACGTATGGGTGCGGACAGGGGAAGAGAGCGGGGTCGGGTCCCTGGGGTGGGTTCGCAGGCTCAGGAGCTCCTGTCCTGCCGTCTGGCCCAGCCCTTGGTCCGCCTAGTCTGCAAAGCTTTCGGGGAAAGCCTGCTGGTGCTCCAAGACACCAGCCTCAAGCGGTTAGGCCTCCATCCCAAACATCCCCAGCTTCCCTCAATAATCACTCTGCCCGGGCGCCTGGATGGCTCAGTGGGTTAAAGCCTTTGCCTCCGGCTCAGGTCATGGTCCCAGGGTTCTGGGATCGAGCCCCATATCGGGCTCTCTGCTCGGCGGAGAGCCTGCTTCCTCCTCTCTCTCTCTGCCTGCCTCTCTGCCTGCTTGTGATCTCTGTCTGTCAAATAAATAAATAAAATCTTAAAAAAAAAAAAATAATCACTCTGCCCTCCCAGCCCTGAAGTGATCATAACCCTCCTTGAACCCATTTCTGTTTGCCTCCCTCCCATCTCCAGGGTGGATTAGTTCCAGATGTTTGCAGCTTCCTGGGTAAAGGACGGCTTCCTGCCATTCCTCCCCAAGCACCGCTTGCTAAGCTTGTTGGGGGTACTCCCTGCTGCCGCCGCTTGGAAGTGCTGAGCCTTTTCCACAAGCTTCCTGACACTAACGCTTTCTCTCTTCTCAATTCTCTTGAGAGCGAACAAGATGAATACTGACATCTGTTTTCCACCTGGGTCCTCTGTGCTCTGATAGGGGTCCTTGATCTTTCCCGGACCTCCTTTGGCGTAATAATGCCTTCATCCCTGAGCACTCGAGGCAAGGTCAGGCGGCTCCACACTGTGAAGCCCCTGCTGCCCGGTTCTCATCTGATTCCCACGCATGTGCCTTCAGGATAAACCGAGAAGAGAAGAGCGGCAGATCGAAGTCTTCTGATCTGGCCTTCTCTCTCCCCCATCCCGCTTCCCTCCCTCGGGCTTCCCGCCACCTGCTAAGCCCTCACAGCTCTGTCTTCTTGCACCTGGGGCTTCTCCTCGGTTCCTCCACCTGCTTCGTAGTCTGTCTCAAAGGGCTTTCCATGGGGCAGGGGCGAGGAGGTCCGGGCTTATCTCTAACTTGAAACAGCCTGTGTTACTGGTTCTTATATAAGAAGTTCTTTGAAGGGCGCAGTCGTTAAGCATCTGCCTTCGGCTCGGGTCGTGATCCTAGGGTCCTGGGATTGAACCCCTGCCTGGGATCAGACTCCCTGCTCAGCGGGAAGCCTGCTTCTCCCCTTCCCACTCCCCCTGCTTGTGTTCCCTCTCTCACTGTGCCTCTCTCTGTCAAATAAATAAATAGATAAAATCTTTAAAAAAAAAAAGTAGTTCCTTGAATCACGCTTTTGATCCATAAACCTTATCAGGACAGCCCATAAAAGAAGGGCTTCTGGATGAGAGAACCCGCACTTCTATGAGAACAATTTAGAATGCACAGAGAGGGCCAGAGCAGGACCTTGAATGCGTCAGCAGGTGGTGCAGGTGTGGCTGGGCAGGGCCAGGCTTAGCGCTCTAGCTGCCCAGCACCTGCTGCCTCTCGGAGGGGGCTTCTGGATTCCTGTGTTTCCTGAGACTCAGCTCCCATTTTTGAAAGGACACCTTTCCTCTGCAAATGACCTGCCATTTCACCAGCCCAGTGAGACAGGTTCTTTTTCTTTTTCTTTTTTTTTTTTAACATTCTCTCTCTCTCTTATTTATTTATTTATTTGTCAGAGAGAGAGAGAGCACATGCAGGCAGAGAGGCAGGCAGAGGCAGAGAGAGAAGCAGGCTCCCTGCTGAGCACAGATCCCGATGCAGGACTTGATCTTAGGACCCTGGGATCATGACCTGAGCTGAAGGCAACGGCTTAACTGACTGAGCCCCCCAGGCATCCCGACAGGTTCATTTTTTCTTTTTCTTTTTTTTTTTTTTTAAGATTTTATTTATTTATTTGACAGAGAGAGAGAGAGAGCAAGAGATCACAAGTAGGCAGAGACGCAGGCAGAGAGAGAGAGAGAGGAGGAAGCAGGCTCCCCGCTGAGCAGAGAGCTTGATGTGGGGCTCGATCCCAGGACCCTGAGATCATGACCTGAGCCGAAGGCAGAGGCTTAACCCACTGAGCCACCCAGGCACCCCCGACAGGTTCATTTTTTAGCAGCTGCTTCTTTGGAGCCCTCGATCGCATCTTTCCTGGACTCTCAACATGAGATTTTAAAATAGTCCTGCGGCTTCCTGTGGACTGTTTACTTTTAAAGCAGGAGAAATTTCTATTTATTTCTATTTTTCCCTAACAATATTTTCCAGCAGTCCCCCTTTCTAAAAACGGCACATTTCTCGGGTTTTCCCCTATCACCGAAAGGGGAAGTTTCATCCAGTGTGTGTGTGTGTGTTGAGGTGGGAGGTTTACCCAAGTATTTCCTGTGTAAGATCCAGGTCCCTACTTAGGACAGAGCCCCACGTGTGTCCTTGGCCTGTGGGTTCTGAAGCCATAGGGCCTGCTCTAGGACATGCTCCTGTATCTCCTTGTCAAATGTCTCTTCCATTCTGTGTTTGGACGCGGTGATTTCTACTCTTAGGAAAGATGTCATGTTGGGCATGCATGCCAGTGTGGGTGGACAGAGGGCCCCTGGGCCAGGGGCTTCCCAGATCCCCACTGGCACAGCTCTTGCCTGGCAGAAGAGCCATGAGGGATGGACCAGCAGCTGGGCAGCTAAAGGGCCAGTTCTATGGAAGCAGAAACAGCTCCCCTGAGGCTTGGCGTGGGTGACAAGTTTCACTGGATGGTGGGTGCCTCCTCATGACATGGAAATGGAGAAGGTCCCCTTCAAAGACCTCACTTTCCCCGGCTTCTCTCTCCCCGTCCTTTCCAGCAGGGAACATACACTCTGGTTAAGCACATGAGGGACAAATTCAAGGCACAGTTTGTAGGACCGCTGCTCTCAGGCTCAAATACAGCTTGACAGGGCTCACTTAGCTAGCTGGGATCATGACTGCCCTCATCTCCAGGCTCATCATGGCTTTCCAGGGACCACCTGCTTCCCTTTCCTTTTCATCATCCGTCTCCGTTCTGAGCCGAGCTATGCAGCTTTCTGCGTAGTCCTTTCTGGTCCCGTGTCCTCTCAAATCTAAGACTAAAGTCATCCTAGAAGATAACATTCTTGTGTTATCTGGATTAAAGTATGCTGGGCATTAGGAGTAAAGCTGCTATAGACATTCTTATTTGTGTCTTTTTTGGTGAATATTCATATTTTCTGTTGGTTATATGCCTGGAGGTAGAATTGCTGGGTCATAGATGCTAGGCTTTTCCAAAGTGGCTGAACCAGCTTGTCCTGCCACCTGCTGGTATGGGCTTTCCAGTGGCTCCCCCCTTCCCCAACACTTGGCAATGTCAGTCTCTTTAATTTCAGTCTTTCTGATGGAATGCCGGTATGCCATGAGGTCTCGCTGTGGCTTTAAATTACATTGCTCTGGCGAATCATGATGTTGGGTATTTTTTCCCAGGCTTGCCCTCCATTTTGAATATCCTCTTTAGGGGCGCCTGTGTGGCCAAACATAGGTTTGCCAGAGATACGCAAATATCTCCCAGTCTTTGTCCTATCTATTCAGATTCTTAATGATGTCTTCTGATGAAAAGTTATTCATTTCAATGAAGTCCACTTTCTTTTTATTTTTTTTTTCTTTAATGGTGAATGCCTTTTATGTCCTGGTGAAGACACGCTTGCCCTTCCCAAAGTCAGGAAGCTATTACCCTGTGTTCTTATAGAAGAGTGTTTTACCTTCCTACCTCAGGTGGGTGATTCACCTTGCATCCATTTTTGTGTGAAGTATAAATTAGAGGCAAAGTTTAGTTTTCTCCTGAATAGATATCCAGTTGCTCCAGTACCATTTACTTCAAGAAGGTTTTTCTCCCGGGGCGCCTGGGTGGCTCAGTGGGTTAAGCCTCTACCTTCAGCTCAGGTCATGATCTCAGGGTCCTAGGATTGAGCCCCACATCGGGCTCTCTGCTCAGCGGGAAGCCTGCTTCCCTTCCTTTCTCTCTACCTGCCTCTCTGCCTACGTGTGATCTCTGTCTGTCAAATAAATAAAATCTGTAAAAAAAAAAAAAAAAGTTAAAAAAAAAGAGAGAAGAGGAAGAAGGTTTTCTCCCACGGAATATCAAATGGAGTTTTATTGTAAATCGGAGCCCCTTTATTCATAACAGCCTTCAATGAAAAACAACCCAGATGTCCATGAATGGAAAAGCCATTTGTGATACCTACATACAATGGAATACTTCTCAACCAAAAAAAAATGAACTGTGGGTACGCACAACAACATGAAGGCATCTCTAAAACATATTGAGGAAAGGGAAACAGAAAAGAATATGTACGGTTTGCTTCCATTTATGAGGCATAATTAATGCACGGCGATAACGTTAGAGAAGCGGATCACCACGTTCGCAGGAGAGCGGGAGGCCGTCGACCAGGTAGGCTAGGTGGGAGGCACTCCACCCAGGGTTTAGATGCTCTGCACAGTCACACTGGCTGCAAAGGTCGAGAGAGGACATGAAGCATCAGAGTAATGTTCCCCGTTTATATCTAGGGCTGGGCTCTTCCCATTCCTGCTCTAACCAGGACCATATCAGGAGATTAGGTATTTTCTGTGGAGTCCCAGAATGTGTCCAGTCCCAGAGTCCTAAGTCTGTGGCTCCAGCAGCAACTTTGGGAAAGGGGCTGTAGAAACAGAAGCTTGGATTCATGGACGCTATCCCTCCCAAGAGCTGAAAGAATTCCATCATCATCCTTATCGTCTTCGCCGTCATGGCTGCTGAGGTTTTGCAGACTTTCTACATGTCAAGCACTGTGCTAAACCTTCTGTAATTAATCCCCCCAACAAGCCTAGGGTGGGGGGTGCTAGCGTTAGCCCATGGTGCAGATGAAGAGTTTGGACTGCTGTCTTCTCGGGTCCCTGGGGCCGCATTCACATGGGAGCAAGTTCCAGAGGTGTGGGTGTGGGGGACCCTCACCCAGAACTTGTTCCGTTGTGTTCCTTTCTCATCTTCTCTATCTTTTAGGGTTTCTATCCTCTGTGTGGTATGGCGCCGACCCCCTCTAGGCCTCTCTTATGCAGCCCAGCCTTGAAGGGTGGTGTGAGGCCACATTTTGTACAGCCCTGTAGAAGGCTTGTGAGCAAGTGTGAAAGATGACTCAACTTCACACCAACTCACAGTTCCTGTCAACCCCCAAGGCCCAGGATTCATGTCCCGGATTTTCTCAATCTTTCCCTATTGGGTGGAGACTTTATAGATAGAAGTGACACATTGAGGAGACACGCTAAACCAACTTGAGACTGGTTTTCCATCCTGTGGACCATGAGGCCATGTTTGTATGTGTGCGTGTGTACGTGTGCATTCACAGGGTCAGAGCCACGGGGCTTCGGGACTGGGGCTGCCTTTAACCAGAGGCAGATCTGTGCCATGGGATTTAAGGGGGCTGGGAATTTAATTTTCTTCTCCACTCACTTGGTCCGCTGCCTAATATCCCCTTCCGGGGCAAGTCATTGCTTGGTGTTGGTGATGGACCTCTGCTGGGATCTGAACGTAGCTCCCCGCAGCTTTGGGAAGACTCCGAGAGACTTAGCCAAGTGCAGGGGACTATTATGCTCGCTGGGACATCTGTATGAGCGAGGAAGAGCTTGTCTTGACAACCCAGAATCAGGGAATTCTGCCACTCTGCTCCCAGAAACCCTAGACCAGAGGCAAGCCTCAGCAGCCACCTGGCTACCCTGCTTTGCCTGGGGAGAGAAAGAGAAGGAGAAAAAGGGGGAGAAAAGAAAGGAATAAGGAAGAGGAAGGAGGGATAAGAAAGAAAGAGGAGCTTCCTTTCATACTCTAAAATCTATGCCTCTCTGGACCTTCCCTAAGGAAAAGGTGGGGCTAGGAGGCCAGCAGATGCCTATCCCTGGAGGAGTGCTTATGATTTTAGGGGCTGCTTCCAGACAGGGTCTCAGAGGTCTGTGTTTTTAAATAGGATCACCGAGTTGGCTTGACATACGCTTAGAGAGCGTAGGGGTTAAAAGTTGGATCCAGCGCCATCATAAAGATGGGACATTGATCATGTATTTATTTGTTGTTCCAGTACATCCTTGCTGTGCTAGACCCTGACACATCAAGGGGTCAGGACAGTTGTGATTCCTGCCCTTGGGCCCCATGCAGTTTTAGGAGAGGATTTCCAGCAGAGCTAGATACAAATGGCAAAATGAGCCTGGGAACAGAGAGCTGTAGTAAGGAGACAGGAGACAGGATGCTGGTAGACCAGGAATCCGTGGACAGACTACAGCCCACCACCCGCTTTGTAATTAACGGCCCCTTCATCTATGTGTTGTCTATGGCGGAGTTGGGTAGTTGTGACAGAGACCACAGAGTCCGCAAAGCCTGAGGTACCTTTTGGCCCTTTACAGAAAAATTGTGCCAACCCTTGAGCTAGACTCCCATCCATTTTCTGGAGCCCCAGAGTCCTTAGCACAGGTAAGGAAACACCTGTGTGGGGACAGTGTGGGCAGAGGTGGGACATGACAGAGAGGCTCCAGAACGATTTGGTGAAGGAAAGGAAGAAGGGTGGGCAGAGCAAGAGGCAGGCAGTCACTCCTCGCTGTTCCTGAATTACATTCTTGCGAATTTGCCCACATGCTAAGATTTATCGGCAATCCAGAATGGACGCTGTGGGCACGGTGTCTCACGGAAACGCCCAGGTCAGCGATAGCTCTAACTTGCCACACATGCGTTCCCAGACGTTTCCAGCAACCTCCTCCCATGGGGGTTGAACAGGGAACCCTCTGCTTGCTTGTTTCTGCTCTCACCCTTTCTGCAGATGTCCCTCTTGGGGCCACGTGTTCGTGCTTTTTGTGGGTGACTTCACTGCGGAAAATGGCCCTCAAGCCAAGCTCTGAGGTGCTGGCCAGTGCAACATGCCTTGTGAAGGAAATACAGGTTAGGGAAGCTTTGTTCAGGCGGGACTCATAGTTCCATGTTAATGGACCAAGATGTGTTTAAAAGGAAACACGCGTTAAGACACAGTCGTGTGTTGATGGGTTGGTGAGGAAGTTGTGAGCAGAGGCTGGCAGGCACTAACCTCGTTCTCTCCTAAGAATGATGGTAGGGTGTTTGCTAATTTGGTGTTCATGGCAGCTTTAGAATGTAAGTACTGGAGAAGGACAGGAACTCCCAATAGATCATAGACAAAGTCTGTCTGAACTGGCCGGGACAGGAGAGACACAGCGTGGGTTAAAGGGGCAAGATGGAGACTGGATTGTGGCGAGGGGCCGGGATTCTTTGGGATGCATCAGGTCAGCAGCCGTGGGACCGTGAGGACAGCCACTGGGATGTCAGCATTCCCAGCCACCGGCCACAGCGAGCACCAGGGACCCACGCTGAGAAGCCCACAAGAGAGGCCATGGGAGATAAGAAATGGTGACCCCGTTGGGACGTGAGATGGGACAGGCACATTTGGAAGGGAATTCTTTGAGCAGGAGAGCACCCCAAGGTGCAGTGGAGAGATGGGCCCTGAGGACGAGAGGCCGTCTGTCTGTCCCTCCACAGGCAGGAACTTTCAGCTTGCTCCGGGCTTCCTAAACCAGGCACGAACACGCATGAAGGTGCGCGTGTGCAGCGTGTGCCCCAAATTGCCCTAGGAGCAGAGGAGCCCTGCCCTGGGCACCAGGCCTGCCCTGTGGGCCACCTGGCCATGGGCAAGGTCAGGGGCAGAGGGGTCTTAGCAGAGCAGGGAGAGGGGGCCGAACGCCCTGCCAAGGCTGAGGGGCTTCAAGGGGAAATTCTGCCCTTGAGGGAACCATAAAGGCCTTTCTATTCAGAAACCATCCCCCAAGGAAGACTGGCCATGATTTAGAACAGGATTTAATCCTCACCCCGGATCTGGAAGTTACCAGGCAGAAAACCGCTTCCCTCCCCCAGCCCAGGCACATCTTGTTATGTCAATGTTCTGTTTGCACACAAATAACCTCTTACTGGGATTGAAAAGAAAAAACAAAAAACTATTAAGTCATAGGTTTTCAAATTGGAAAGTACTTCAAGAAGTCCAGTTCCTTACCTTGAAGCAAGTAAAATATTATCATTATCATGCTACAGATCAGGAGCTGGGTGCAGGGGCCCGGAGCTGGCAGATAATAAGGGCCAGGTGGGGACTTGAATGCAGGTCCCCTCTAGCTCAGCTCTCCTCTACCTTCTTCTCACCACCTGGTTTGGGGACTTGACTCTCTCCATCCAACCCCTGATTTTCTCCAGCAAGTCTCTGTGTAAGGTCGCCTTGTGCCAGCTGTGCTTTGGTCCCGCTCTTCCTGCCCCTGCTAACTCGGGCCTCCCGGTGCCCCCCTTCCTGGCGCTCCGGTCCCCGGCCCTGCCTCTGCCACTCGGTCCAGGGCGGCTCTCCGCAGCCCTCGAGGGAACTGGCAGCTGGGGGCTCAGACACGGGTGGGCTGCTACGCAGAGCTGGGATCTGTGGCTCTTTGAGAACAAGTGTCGCTCTGTGTGCTGGGCCCGCCGAGGCCAGCTGCTGGGGGTGGGGAGGCCCAGGGGGTAGAAGCAGAGGAAAGAAAATCTGTTGTAAAAAGCCCAGGTGAAGGCAGCCAAGACAAATACGCCCAGGCAAGGGAACAGGAGGGCTGGAAGATTCCAGATGCAGAGGCCTCCCTCCACTGCCACGCTCTGTCCAAGGAGCTGGGTGAGGGAAGGAGAGAAGGAAAGTGCCAGGGCTGGGTGTTCTTTACCTGATGCCCCCTGAGCCCAAGTGGGAGCCGTTTCCCTGGGGACAGGCCCTTATGGGGGCGGGTGCTTTAGTGAGGAGGATTCAACCCAGCTTCAGTCCAGCTAGGGTTGGAAGCCCGCAGTCCCACAAGGGACAGCCGGGGAAGGGGCAGGTGGACAATGCCAGGCTTTGTCCCAGGTGATGAGCACCCACAGCACCCGGCCCTCCTGCTCCTTCTCTCTCTCCCACTCATTCCAGGCCCCTGCCGTACTCACTTCTGTGTCACGTGGCTCTTCTGTCAACACTGGCTAAGCGAGGGGAGCTGAGGGACGGTGTGGGTCCTCCCTTTATTGCTGTTCTGGGAACCAAACCTGGGCCTCATGGAAATGTACGCTCTGAAAGGACAGCCGAGCACGGGACATTTACCCAGGGCGGACCCCGGGTGAGTCAGGGGGCCGCGCGTCCTGGGTGAGATTCACACTGGGGCGTCGCGCGCGTGAACAGTAGGGCGTTTTGCTGCCTTCTCACTGCGAACTGTCTCTCCAGCTCCGGGAAAGAGAGGAGATCAGAGCTTGCTGTAGACAAAGTTGGCTCCAGGGTAGGGGACCCCACGGGGTTGGAGTAAGTCTGTGGACATGGTTGGGCGAAAGTCCCTGGGGCTGGTCACTAGGCAGAGGCCCCCAGGGTCTGCAAACAGTGCCCCCACCCTTGAGTGCTGGAACCAGGCATGCGTTGGTCTGATGCCAGGGCAGGAGCACCACAGAGCAGTGGGACAGGAGCCACGGCAGCCTCACTGTGTGTCTGAGGCCACCTGGTTAAGACTCTATGGTCTTTTCCTAATTTTTGGAGGGCTGGCCTCTGGCGAAAGTGATGCTGACCTCAACGGCCCCCAGAGGGAACAGGCGTAATGGAGAAACAGTTACATACAAAATAAGGAAGAACTTGTTAGTAACTGTGAAATCTCTCTGCGGACAGATGACGGCTTTGAGAAGGTCATGAGTTATCTCCTATTAAATGCACTCAAGCAAAAGTTAGGGCAGTCATTTTGGAGGGACATCTGGAGGGGAGTCGCCAACTGAAGGGACAGCTGAAACAGGTACTCTTGAAGAGTCCGTCCTTAAAGCCTTTGAGTCCTGGAGACTGTGTCTGTGTCGTGCACCCTGGCAAGGGTCTTCATATCACTGAGCCTCAGTTTCCCCATCTGAAAACCTGAACTTGTGTAGGCTGTATCATGGTAGGGACATGGACGATATCACGAACATAGGTTTTTAGTACCTGTGTGTGGCTATGAAATTAGCAAGGTCAACAGTTGATGATACCGATGGCAAGACCCCAACGTCTACTGGAGGTCCACAAGCTCGAGTGTCAAGCCTTGCCTCACTGTTCCCGAGATCAAAGGTCCTTCTCCCTCTGGCTTTGACTTCTTCTTTAAAGACTGATCTCAAAGATGAGCTCTTCCAAGTTCTTTATAGTCTACCTGCTCTGTTTGGGCCAGACCAGCTGCCCGATCTCACCTGAGCTGGTATGCCCTAAGGCTTTTCTGTAATGCTCTGTTTTCTGGCTGCCCTTTCCCACGAGAGCTCCCGGAGGGGAGGGCTTGTGCTTCCTGCGTCATGGAGGTGGGAGAGTTTAGTGCTTCGGAACTGTGCACAGCCAGGTCCCAGTCCCCGCCTGCTCTCCATTATCGGCAGGAACTTGGTCTCTCGGAGTCTGAGTTTGCTCAACTGTGAAATGGGGATAATAAAGTGAGGATCATCCCCCTTGGAGTTGTTGTGGGGATTAAAGCAAGAACACCTGTGGGGTGCTCAGCACGGGGCCAGGTGCACCGTGCACGTCCCATGGATGGAGCCCTGCGACTGTGATTTTTGGTGCAATGCCTAACACATTGTGAGTGACTGAATGGCTGGAGACAGGCCACCTGCCAGGTTTGGCCTCATCACAGCCTTCTGTAGGGGCCCCGTGTGCTACCTCCCCGCAGCAGAAAAGGTACTGTGTTAGGAATCAGAGAACGAGGTGAGCACTCCCGAAGGTCAGGGAACTCAGGGACCAAAGGGTTCAGGCTTTTCCTAGGGTCCTCCCAACCCCCATCCCATAGCTGCTCTGGAGCCCCGGAGGGCGGTCCTCCCTGGGGAGCCCTGCGAAGTCCCTGGTGCCACAGCCAGAGCTCCATCTGCTCTTACGAAACCTCACTCCCAGGCTGACCGTTGCTTCTGGAGTTTAAGAGAAGTGGCAAAAGGAGCGTGAGCACTGGGGCCCCTCGTTGTCAGGCTGTGGCTGCACAGGCAGACACACAACAAAGCAGCCCAATGAAGGCTGGTACGACCCAGTCTCATAAACAGTCTGCACAAGGGACACCTCATCTCACGGTTACAGAAATGTCCCTGGGTGGGGCTGTGGGAGGGGGGCTCTATTTAAAGGTCCACAGACTGGAATAAGCACAGGTAGGTTTATTTCTGATTGTCCACATGGCCCTCTGGAATTCTCCCCGAAGAGTGACTCCACTTCCCTGTTGACCCGAAACCACCCCCAGACATTTTAGTCTCTCTGGGTCTTTTCATTAAAACAAACAACTTAGTCTATTAGGGCTTTAGCTGTTGTTATTGCTTTTTGAATCATGGTTCAGCCCAGTCTCTCTGAGAGGTCTGAGTCTGGGCCAAATGTGGGTGTCTAAAATTTAATTGTTTTGATGTCACCAAGTAGCAGAGCCTGGGATTTTTGGGGGGCGGGGGGGCAGGACAGGTGTGGGGTGTGAAATTCGGGCCGCCTGCGAACTTAGAGCACATGATGATTGCTTTCTGTTTGGCGGAAGGAATTTCTGAAAGCACAGAGGACAGCAAAATGACCCCTAGGCCCCAATTGCCCGCCTTCCATCTGGCCACTCCTGGGGAAGGCACCGGTGATGACAGGGACAGAGCCAGGGCTCGTGCTCTGAGCCTGGCTGACGTGTGTTATGCCCCCATCCCGGGTGGCACTAGAGTGAGGGATGAGGGGAGCTCTGCGGTCAAGCAGAGAGGCATCAGGGTCCTAGCTGTACCAGGCCTTCTTGCCTGCCTGTGCCTCAGTTTCCCTACCTGTACGAGAGAATAACAGAAGACCCAACTCAGAGGGTTGTGACAAAGACGAAATGAGGGGATGTTTGCAAAGTAATTAGAGCAGTGCCTGGGTCTTGGCCAACGATCCATTATGACTATTCCCACATCAGAGAGGAGGAACCAAGGCTTGCAGAGGTCGTGCGACTTGCCCAAGGTCACACAGCCAGTCCACAGCGGGGACAGGACTCAAGCCCAGATCAGCTGGTCCCACCCTGCACAGCCACACAGAGGAAGGAGCTTCCAGCTGGCTCTGGAGCTGAAGGAACGATGGGCACCTGCCTACCCTTTCCCATGGCCATAACCTCAGGGGCCCAGGGAAATGAGGGCAGACCCTGGATTCACCGACACAAGGCCAGTACTTCCTGATGTGTATATTCGATGCTTACGTAGCTTTCACGACGTGCTGGCATTGTGCTGAGCCCTTTACGTGTAATTACTCAGTTCTTCTGATAATCCCCTAGAAGGGAGCTACTATGATTATCATCCCCATTTTACAGATGAGGAAACCGAGGCCCAGAGAGGTTAAGTGACTTACCTCCTGATGCACGGCTAGTGCATGCTAGGATTTCAACCCAGGTCTGGCTCCAGAATCCAGGCTCTTAACCATCACATCAGATGTTTTATAGACAAAACATTTAAGACAGCAACTTGCCCTCGGCCTTGCCCTCAGCGCCCCATCCCCTTTGTCCTTTGCCACTTCTTTTTCTCTAGGCCGCTTGTCCCCCTCTGACTTAACCATATGGTTTGTTTATTGGCTGTATTTGAATGTAAGCTCCGCTAGGTGTCTGCACACAGTATAAGCCCTTGATAAGTACGAAGATCATAAATGAATGAATGAGTCACTAGACGAAGAAGAGAAGGGCTCCTAGGAGTTCTGCTGTATCCAGGATGTTAAGGCCTGTGGTTTGTGCAAGCACTCATTTGGTGGGGAGGTGAGCCAGGACTCAAACCCCGATCTCCAAAATGCCCTTCTTAATCACGAGTTGTCTCTCTCTTTTTCTTTTTTTTAAGAGTTGTATTTATTTATTTATTTGTCAGAGAGAAAGAGCACAAGCAGGGGGACCAGCAGGCAGAGAAAGAAGCAGGCTCCCCGCTGAGCAGGGAGCCCAATGCAGGACTCGATCCCAGGACCCCGGGATCATGACCTGAGGGGGAGCAGATGTTTAACCGACTGAGCCACCCAGGCATCCCTCATGGGCTGTCTCTCAAGGAATGATGTATTTAGCCATTATGTTGCTTTGTGTATGTATGTGTATAAATAAACATTGTACACGCATACATACATATCTATGTATATTTTTATTTTATTTATTTATTTGACAGAGAGAGACACAGCGAGAGAGGGAACACAAGTAGGGGGAGTAGGAAAGGGAGAAGCAGGCCTCCCGCCAAGCAGGGAGCCCAATGTGGGACTCGATCCCAGGACCCTAGGATCATAGCCTGAGCCAAAGGCAGACGCTCAACGACTGAGCCACCCAGGCACCCCTCATATCTATGTATGTATTTTTAAATGACAAAACTCTGAAAGAAGTCTGTGCTGGGGCTCATTGTCTCCTTGGCAAATAGCTAATGCCAAACTTTCCAGGTGCTACTTCGAGAAACCAAAAAGGAGAAGCACATGTTTCATAGGCAAGGCTGCTGGGTGAAAAAGACTTTGAAAGTTGCGATGGACCTAAAAGAGTGTGTCCCCATAGGTAAGTCAGTACAAAAGTCACACTAAAACAATGGAAGTGGAAGGGAGCCCAGCAACATTCTGATTTTCCCTGTGATGGGGACTTTGATGCTTCAATTAGCAGTATCAGAACTCCACCTTTTTTTAGAAAAAATCTCGGTGTGTGTGCCCCTGCTGCGCTGGTGTGCCAAGAGGCTGAGCCAGCATGGGGACGACGCCATCCCTGCCTCACGGACCTCAGTGCAGGGGAGACACCAGCACTCAGCAGCCAGCACACTGTGGGGAGTGGTGTGGAGACACTTAAGGATGAGGTACCTTGTGGGCACAGGGGTTTGGGAGCTCCCACGAAGCTTCAGGGAAGCCCTCTGGAAGAGGGAGGGGACATCAGGCCGGCTTCGTCCATCATCCAGATCCCCATGGTTCGAGGTTCATCTGTTTGGGTCGTCTCCATGGGGGTCCTGTAGGAGTGCTTGGCCTGGATGGTGGGATGACACTGCTTGTCATGGCACAGTCCCTGTGGTCGCAGAGCCTGGTCCCTGCAGGGAAACCAGAGTCCCCTCTGGCCAGCATTCCCTGCACTCCACTTCCTGCCCCAGCCCTTAAGGCAGCTGTCCTTCCATCAGGCCCAGGCCTCACTGTAAGCCCCTGGGGACGGGGCTCTGTCTTCACCCACTCCTGTGGTGCCCTCCCTGCCTCACCTGCTGACAGGTCCCCCACGCTGCTTGCAGGGACAGATGCCCCCGAGCTGTCCGCATTCCGCTCCCCAGGCATGGTCAGTTTCCTAACAGCTAACATTTACGGAGCACTGGGCATGCTCCCAGAGCTGTATTATTTGCTTCTCTGCTTTATCTCAACCCTTATATGGGCTGCCTACTCCCCTCTCCAGCCCCCCAGCCCCCTGCCGCCCCCCCTCGCCCCCCCGCTTTGCTTGGAGATGCTGCGATTTCTCTTTCGCACATGAAGTAACAGAGGCAGAGAAGTCAGCTCCTGCCCGTGTCACACGGACTGCAGGGGTGACGCTCACCCTGAGGGCAGGTGGTTGACTCTGGGTCATCAGGCTTTACTGCCTCCCACCTGTGCAGGGGAGTGGCCCGAGGGCCTGGGGATGGACTTGGGAGGGACAGGTATGAGGACATCCCGATATAGCTCTACTTCCTCAACTTAGGCTCATTCTGCAGCTGGAATGTGTCCATATTCACATGAAGTCTTTCGACTCCCATCCTTGGGTGGGGGTCCACGCAGATTCCTGACACCGATCTCGTGGGACCCGAGAGCTCATATCCTCTAGGCTTCCCCACCTAGGAAGGTCCCGTGCTCCAGACCCTTCTTGACTCATCGTCACCCCTGCCAGGGCCCCTCTGGCCTCCCAAGGTGCTCTCCCCACAGGAATGTATTAAAGACATCTGTCCTTTATCCCCGTGTGGGGCTTTGTGGAGCTATGGCATTAAGACTGAGATGAGAATTTTAATGATGAGTTTTTTGGTGCAAATGGAATTTTGGTAGGTAGGACCTTGTATTAACCGCCCCAGAGCTGACTTAATCCTTCTAACTAGAGCTCCTTCCTCCAGGGCTCTTGATGGTTCTGAGCTGGTTTGCCCCATCCTGTCCCCACCTCTCCTCCAGGAGCGGTGCACGCTCCTAGGACAGCCCAGCCACAGGATGTGGGCTCAGCTCCTGCTCCCTGCCGGGCCCCAGGGGAGCTGCCAGTGGGAACACATTTCACCCTGGAACCCGCTCCTGCTGCGTCAGATGCCCCAGGCGTCCAGGGACCACGGGACAGAGTTCAAGCCCTTCCTTCTTCCGAACTGGGAGATTTCTGGCAACCTCAGGGAAGGATTTCATATTTTGTCTCCTGCTTTTCTTTAATAGCAAACGGATGGAAAATGCAGAAAACCCTCTGTTCAGCAAAACCTGCCCCTATAGGAAATAGCTGGAAACCGCGGTCCAAGATGAACACCAGGCCAGCTTAGGTGTTTCTTGGAGCCTCTGGCTCGGTTACATAATGCCTGATGGCCCAGCCCAGTTGAGCTGGCACGCCCAGAGCTTGGCGAGCCCCCTTTCCTCTGTGAGCCCCCTGCCCTGGGCTGGTCAGGCCCCTGGAAAGGCACGAGCTTTCTCTGAGATTAACAATTGGTCTGTTTAATACTGACTCCTCCCCCTGCCCCTTCTCTCCTACCCCCGGGCTCCTTTTTGAGGGAAAAACAACAGTTTCCATGATGAGCTCAGCATAGAGGCAGGAACTGAACCTGTCTGGGCCTCCGTCTCCCTATTGGAGGGGTGCAGATTAAGTGACCTGTGGTTTTTCTTGGAGCCAACATTCCATGATTCTATGGTTTTTCTCATGGAGGAAAGCTTCTCCTTGTTCTTGAGTCTGCAGACCGTGACTGAGAGGCAAGGTTTCCAGGCAGAGCCATCAAGCCCCCTCCTGGTTGGCTGTGACTAATCCTGTCCTCTTCCCCCACCTAGCAACGAGGCACACAGACACACAGGGAGCAAGCGAGTGTGCATCACGTGGCTGGCTCGCTGGCTTTCATTCATCCGCACATCCAGCCACCCATCCATTCACTTACTCATTCATTTGTTCCATGACCACTCACTGAGCTCCCACGGGGTCCTGTAGACACAGAGGTGATGGGATCCCCTCCCTGCCCTTGAACTCACAGACTGCTACAGGAGGGGTGGCATGTAAGTCAGATAGGACGATGCCGAACGAAAGGTCTAGGCTAGTGGCCTGGCAGGGAGTTGTGAAGACAAGGCGTGCCCACAGCATCCTGACGTTATCTCCACCTTCAGTTAATGCTTGCTCACGCTAGACCCAGAGTGTAGACATGCCTACGAGGGGTCCTAACGGTTTGGAGACGATGTCTCTAATCCTGTGCCCAGGACAGTTGGCCAAGGTCAGGAAGGACATGCAAGTGGGGACATTGGAACCAAACCCAGGACCCATGAATGTATCAAGTTGGTGATTCTTATCTTGACCACAGCACACGAGGTTAAGGCTCGGGACTCTAGGATAAGACGGGGGGAGAAAAGCGCCCCCGCCTCATTGTGGCATTCCAGAGCCAATGTCACCATCTGCTTCAACGTCTTCTTGAAGACAAGGCAACTGAGGCATGGATTAGGCAAGTCACCTGCTCAGGGTTCCCCAACTGGGACAAGGCTGAGCGAGGAGAGGGGGCTAGCGTCTCCAGGCTGGTCTCCCAGCAGACTCTGGTTCAGGCACGGGGCTGTAACTGCTTATGCCTCCCCCACCCCACTTCCTAGAACTTTCCCGGGGAGATCCTGAATCAGACTGCCCTGGCCACAGCAACTGCTGCTGTGGGCTAGCCGACAGGGGTGAGCTCATCCCCTGAGGTGGCGTGGCAGGACCGCGGTGGCAGGCGGGCTTTGGCTCCCCATCTGAAATCATGGATGAAAATAGCTTGCTGCGGTCTATTGATACTCAATACTCTATCATCAGATTGAGGAAGTCAATTAAAAGTGTCACATTTCCCCCCCTACCCCCACCCGGGGCCTGGGAACTGTACAGAAGCCAGAGACCAGTGACCCACAGGAACCAGACCGTGAGTCCCCCTCGACAACTCCACCAAGGCCAGCAGCTGCAGCGCTGCCCCGGGCCATTCTAGAACTGTGCCAGGCAGTTCCTGGGGACCTGCGACAAGAATCCAGCTCTCTAGTCTGGAGAATGGGCTCAGGCTCGGGTTGCAGGAATATCTGGTCCGCCTGGAAAATGCACGGCGAACAGCTCAGGTTGGGAGGGCCCTGGGATTGCTGGGAAACTTCCTGTGGGCGATGAGGCAGAGGCCAGGAGACCAGGCTGGTATGAGTTGGGAGCGACTGTGGCCCGGTCCAAATGGGACCTCAGGGACACTGGTTAATGTTCAGGCCAGAGGTAGGAGTGCCCAGGGGAATGCCAGCTCCTCTCCTGCCACACGGGAAATGCAGAGACATGACCTCCTTCTCCTCTCCAACTCAGAGCGACCCCGGCCAGCCAACAGGACTTCTCAAGCCCCACTCCCACTGAAGTCCAGCCGGGCGGGCCCCTTCCTCCAGATGACCCAGTCCTCTGTGGGCTTTCCATCTAAGGTAGCGCCACCTTATGACCCAGCCCACCCCCCTTACACCTTGGCCCCCACAGCCCTTCCCCTTTCTAAGGCCGCTGGGCTTCCAGCTTTCCTTAGCTGGCCGGTGACAGCTGTGACAGGACAGGGAGACGATGGTGGCCCAACGTTTATTTCCTCTTTGAGACTCCAACGTCAGCATTACCTGGAGGGATTGTTCAAACAGAGGGCTGGGTGCTGCCTCTGGAGTTTCTGATTCAGTAGGTATGGAGTGAGTCCTGAGCACATGCATTTTGGGATTTTGTTTTGTTTTAAGATTTTATTTATTTATTTGACAGAGAGAGAGATCACAAGCAGGCAGGCGGGGGCGGGGGGGGGGTAGGGAGCAGGCTCCCCGCTGAGCAGAGAGCCTGATGGAGGCTCAAACCCAGGGCCCTGGGATCATGACCTGAGCTGAAGGCAGAGGCTTAACCTGAGCCACCCAGGCGCCCCTGTGCACATGCATTTTGAACAAATTCCCAAGCAATGTTAATGCTGCTGGTCTGGGGACTATATTTCGAGAGCCATTGTGCTAGGCAGTGCCTGGATGAGAAGCGGAGCAGCGTTTCAGACATAGCCAAGAAAGGCCCCCCTGAGTGACGTGGAGCAGGACCTGATGGCCAACTGCAAAGATCTAGGAGTTTCTAGACTCTTCTGTGCCACAGGCACTGGGCCGTTTAGTGAAGCCTATGGAACCCTTCCCATAGTGATGTTTTTAAGTTCATAACATAATACACATCGGGTGACACAGGAAAATGATGACATGGAATTCCAGCTCAATCCATAGAGGTCCCTGGTTCAGAACCCCTAAGGAAAGAATGTTTGGCGAAGAGGGAACAATCAGTGCAAGTCCCTAGGGTAGAAATGAATTTGGCTGATTGGGGGACAAGACAGCCCAGGGGTCTGAGCCCAGTGAGTGGCGGGGAGTGAAACCAGGGCCATGACCCGTGCTTTCCTCTGTACTTTCACTGCGGGGGAAGCCCCCAGAGGTTTTAAACAGGGGGTGTGGTGATCGGAACTCACTTTGGCTGCTGGATGGAGAATGGGATGTTAGGAGAACCCGAGGGAAGGCGGAGGACCCTTGAGGGTCTGTGGACCCCGCCCGAGTCCATGACTCTGAGCACAAGCACACGGAGGAAGGAGAGCCTGCAGTGTTGGGGGGCGGGGGGGGCCCTAACCGAGTGACTTGCCTGAGCGCTGGACGCGCAGCAGAGGCAAGACAGGACACGGATTTCAGTCCGAGCCGAGGGCTGACTCCGTTCCTAATTCACCGTGCGACCCTGGGCCAACAGCTTCCCTTTCCTGGTCTTGGGGGGGGGGGGGGGGGGTAGAGGGAAGGAGGGAGGGGTGGACAGACTCTAACTGAGAGTCCGTAAGGGCTCGGGCGCGGGACTGGCGACCCCTCTGGTTGGGAAGTGCTGTTTGTCGGGGGAGGCTGAGGCCCCAGGCGGTGGGCGCCCCAGTGGCTGCCCAGCCGGGCCTGCGGACCGCTCGGAGGAAGGAGGGGGAGGCGGCGGCGGGGAAGGCGGCGGCCCGGCCGGCCAGGTGGCGAGGCGGCTAGGCGGCGGCTAGGCGGCGAGGCGCCTCCGCTTGGCCGCCAGGCGCCCGCCCAGGGCAGTGGGAACCAGGGAGGAGGGGGGACAGTCCCTGCGGGCGCGAGGGGGCGGGGCTAGCGTCTGCCTCCCCCTCCGCCCTCCCCCCCTCCTCCCAGCTTCTTCCCCTCCTCTCCCCCCTTCTCCTTCTCCCGGCCTCATCAACCCGTCCTCCTTCCTCTCTGCCCCTCCCCTCCTCTGCCTTCCCCCTCCTCTCTCCTCCCCTCTCTCCTTCTCCATCCTCTTCTTACCTCCTCCCCATCCCCCTTCTCCTTCCCCTTCCCCTCCCCCTCTTCTTTCCCCTCCTCTCCCCTCCCCCTACTCCTTCCCCACCTCCTCCTCCTTACCCCCTTCCACTCCCTCTTTCTTCCTCCTGGTCCTCCTCCCCCGAAGAAGAGTGGCTGGAAAAAAGGGTACAGCCCTGGGGCAGCCAGCAGGGCAGACCAGGGCTCAAGAGGAAAGGCTGCCACCTCTCAGTGTCCCCCCCCCCCCCCCTCTGCTGCCACCCACCCCTGTCCTTGCTCCTGGAGTCCAGGGCTGTATGCCTGGAGGAGAGGCCTCCCCCCACCCACTAGACACCTGCTGGCCTCCTGTAGAGAAATGCCCCCACCACTCCCCACCCCGCTCCCCACTTCCATGCCACAGCCCCTCATTCCTTCACAGAGATCCTTGAATGGCAATCTGGAGATCGCTTCTGGGAGGCTCATCATTTATTCAATCAAAAAACTTTATTGAAAAGCTGCTCCTTGCTGGCTCCAGGCGAGGCCCTAACACAAATTAAAATCCAGACCCGGCCATGTTAGAGCAGCACTGTGGTGCTGGAGACAGAAATGTAGAGTAGTAGGAATTCAGTACCCATTGTTTGCCAGGTCTTTGAAGGTAGGTAGTGTTATCCCCATTTACATATGAGGAGACAGATACCATACATCGGACAGAGATAATAGATGAGTGAAGTTTACATTCACAATATATAAAGCCCTAAAGAGGTAAATCTCTTAGGATATACAGATTGTTTACAAAACCCACCAGTGGGGGCGCCTGGATGGCTCAGCAGGTTAAAGCCTCTGCCTTAGGCTCAGGTCATGATCCCAGGGCCCCGGAATTGAGCCCTGCATTGGGCTCTCTGCTCAGCGGGTATCCTGCTTCCTCCTCTCTCTCTCTGCCTGCCCCTCTGCCTAGTTGTGATCTCTCTCTCTGTCAAATAAATAAATAAAATCTTAAAAAAAAAAAAAAAACAAAAACTAAAAAACCCACCAGTGAGGCTACAGTTCAAAAAACTGAGAATACCAAGTATTGGCAGGGACAAGGAGCAGCTGGAATTTTCAGATGCTCCTGGTACAACAGGGTACAGACACTTTAGAAAAGTGTTTGGCAGTGCCCGCTGAGGCTAAGCCTACAAAATCCCCAGGATGCAACAGCTGCATTCCCGAATGGACTGAGTGCTTCTATCCACCAAAAGACCTACCTATTCAGTAATGTTCATAATCCTGGAAGCTTTATTTATGTATGCTAGCCCCAGACTGGAAACAAACCAGATGTCCATCGGCAAGGAAACAAATAAATAATGGTATAGGCATGCATTGGAATATTACGCAGCGATGAAAAAGCATACCTTAGTATGGCAGACACAACATAAATTGATGTCACAGATAATACTGAGTGAAAAGAACCAGACACAAAGGGGAACGTACTGTATGACTCCACCCATATGAGGTTTTAGGACAGGAAAACTGACCTAAAGTGACAGAGATCAGAGTAGTGGTCCCTTTAGGAGGTTCCTGACTGTGGGGACACAGAGAGCCTCTGTGGGGGTTGGAAAGGCTCTAAACCCTGATCTGAGCGGTGGTCTCCCTAGTGTAAGCGTGCTCCACGCTGAAGATCTGGACGCTTTACGTGATGTCATTTACACCTCAATTCCAATAAAACAAAGAGCTCCTGCCGATCAACAAGGAAAAGCTGAGAAATACAAATGTTTTTTTTTTTTAAAGATTTTATTTATTTATTTGACAGAGAGATCACAAGCAGGCAGAGAGGCAGGCAGAGAGAGAGGAGGAAGCAGGCTCCCCTAGAGAGCAGAGAGCCCGACGCGGGGCTCGATCCCAGGACTCTGAGATCACGACCCGAGCCGAAGGCAGCGGCCCAACCCACTGAGCCACCCAGGCGCCCCAGAAATACAAATGTTTTCTGAGCAAAGAATATAAATTGGTAATGTGTGTATGTGTGTGTGTGTGTGTGTGTGTAATTCAAAGAAAGAGAAGTCCTCGGAGCTAATAAGTATTTGAAAAGATGATCAATCTCATTAGTAATTAGACAAATATATGTAGAAGCATCCTATGGCTTGACAACCATGAGAATGACAAAGATTAGCAAAGTGGGCTGTCCCCAGAGCAGGCCAGGATGTGAGGAGGTGCGGATGGTGCACTGCAGGAGGGCACATGATAAGTGAGGCAGTGCAGTCGCAGTCAAGCCCGCAGCCCTTGGTGACCTTGGGACCCGGAGATCCAGCTCTCCGTGCTCGTGCAGGTTGGCAAGAGGGCCAGAAGGAGCGCTGGGACAGTCCTTACAGGAATGCTGCCTTGGACTCCACGTTGGCATTCATCAGAGGGAGGGCTAAGTCAGGTGGTGGGACATACTATGGGATGTCGCCCTTCTCATTGCAGAATGTGCATACGTGGACCTCAAAAAATAGAACCAATTGAAACAAGTAAGGAGCAGAACTAGATTTCCACCCCCCCACACACAATAGCTCTGTGCTATTTTTTATGAAAATATATGCATATTTAAGGGCATATGATAAACATCAGAGCAGATGCTTAAGGGAGATTGAAAGTCAATATTGGGAAAGAAAGAGAACTATAAAATAAAATACGACTCAGCCATTCTACTTTGAGAGAGAAATGAAAGCATATGTCTACACCAAGATTTCTAAACGCATGATCCTAGAAGCTTTACTTGTAAGAGCTCCAAGCTGGAAACAACCCAGATATCCATCAACAGAGATGGATGAACAGATTATAACCTAAGCATACGACGGAATACTAGTCCACAATTAAAGAGGACAAAAACACCGATACACACAACATGAATGACCAAAAATAATTATGCTGAATGACAGAATCCAGACTGTGTGATTCCACTCACATAAACTCCTAGAAAATGCAAATTCGTCTAGAGGGACGGAAAGCAGATGAGTGGTGGCCTGAGGAGTGGCGGTTGGGAGAGGGGAGAGGTGGGCAGGAGGGATTTACCAAAGGGTTCCAGGAAACTTCGGGGGATAAGACGGATTTGTGGCTTATCTCGGTTACAGCGCTGGTTTCTCAGGCGTGCGTATGTGTCAAAACTTGTCAGACTGTACACTTTAAATGCGTGCAGTGTGTTTGATGTCAATTAAAGCTGCAAAAAAAAAGGAAATAAAATAAGAGGGCTCTGCATTAACCGATGATGATAATTGTCGCGGCCGGCGCGACAAATCGACCAGGGTCGAGAGGGTAAGAGGATGCTGAAAAGAAATTAAGAGACAAAGAGATGGGGGCAGGAGGAGCACCAAGGAGGATGTCCAATAGTGCCAATTTTATTCAAGTCTGTGAGGCATTATAGAGCTAACAGAAACAATCATAAGAAAGTATCTATTTTTAGCTGATTGCTAAAGAGTTTGCAACATGCACAGAAAATCCTTCAAGCTTCCCCATTATCGATTTCCCAAGCACCAATAGCAGACCCTCTAGCGCCAGATGTACTGACTTCAAGGCTACTCAAGACATAGTTTATGTAAGCACAGCACAGTCTTACAGTGGTGTAGTCTATAGCCCGTGCAAGGGACAGCAAGGACCAGCCAAGAATTTCTGACCCCGACCAAATCATCTCTATCTGACTAGCAAACATGTGGGAAGTCACGTAGGTGAGCGCACAACACATAGCACAGACCCTTTCTCAGTGCTACTCGACTTTATTGACCTAAGCCTTTTGTTCGGCTATTCAGACTTTAAAGGAGGCACAAGTCAGGGCCTGGTTTGGTTCTCGTCTCAAGCCTTATTGTGGCCTCCCACAGATAATATACTTGGAACTAAAGAATGTAACTTTAACTTATTGCCCTTGAAGTTAAAGTTAACAGAAGCCAAATAATAATAATAATAATAAAAATAAAAATAAAAATAAAGCAAAAAAGAAAGCTTAGATGGTTGAATGGCGTGCCCAGGTCTCACAGCTGGGATGCTGACTCCTACACTGTCACGATCATACTCTGTGGCTCAGGCTTGTCCTAGTTCAAGGTGTTCTGTAAGTCCCTATATTTGGTGGGGGCATTCACCCAAGCCCTAGGGTCATCTCTAGGAAAGGCACTGGGCACTCAGAGATGGGGGACAAGGCCCTGCCTTCTAGGCCCTCCCACCCAGCTGGGGAGAGACACTTCGACAGATAGTCACAAAGCTAGGCGAAGTCAGGGAAGGCTTCCTGTAAGAGGTGATGCCTGAGTTCAGAGGTGTTTGGGCCAGAGTAAACACTTGCTGAGTACTATCTGTATTACTATGGCTCCCCATGATCTTAGAGAAAGGAAAGCAGAAAGGAAGAGGGGGTTCCAGGAAGAGGGGTTGGGGGTGGGTGTATGGGAGAGGTGGAGGTGGGCATGTTGATTTGGTTTGTGCCTAGGGAACAGGTCAAATTACAAGGGACATCTTTTTAAGGCTGGTTGACATCCCCCTGAAAGTAAGTGCCCAAAAGCCATGGGGGCATGAGAGAGTTCTGGGCCGGATTTAATGATGGCTCTCCCCCCCATATACATTTGGCTCCGGAGCTTTGCACGGGGGGACCAGAGTCTCAACAGTGAGCGGGAGTGAGTGCCCCTACCTTCAGTCCTGAGGAATCCAATCTGTAGATGCTTTGATCCAACAAGAGTGTCTTCACCAGGTCTCTGCCTGCCCGACACACAGTAGGGAATCAATAAATGCTGGGTTCCTCTCTTGCCTCTCTCCTTTCCCCTGACACTTACAGGCTCTGCTCAAGACCGACCCCAGGCCCCTGTCCATACCGGGCCATGACCAGGGCAGGTGGACCCAGAGTCCCAGGAAGAGTGGGGCAAAGGCTTCAGGGCTGGGCAGCCCCTCCGCCACGTGGAAGGAGGGGGCTGTTCTTGATTCTCTGCCATGAAAAAGCCCCATTGTGGGGTCTTTGAGGGAGAATATATTTATTTTGTTTCCTGAGCTATGTGAACAGTGCTCTGTGTGGCTGGGGAGGGATTACGTCCCCCTTCTGGGTGGTGTGATGTAAAAAGGCCCCATTCAGTCAGGGATGGTTGCCCATGGGTAGTCCTAGACTCCTGAGCTGTCCCTGGGGGCAGCCTGCTTTCCTTCTTTCTCCCTGAGGTAAGGGCTTGGGGCTGGGAGGCAGCCCTCATAGGCCCAGACCCTGAGCCCCCACCCCCTTCAACTCTCATGATGTGCCCCTCAGAATGGGGGGGATCCTGGAAGGACTTCCCACTTCCCCTTGAGATGTTACCTTGGAGGGGGGTCTTACTTCCGGTCACAGAGATCTGCTGAAGGAAGCCTTCACCCGTGCTCTGAATTATGTTTCCATAATTTCTATGATTATTTTGTGAATGGCACAACTATGTTGTATTATGTTTGGGGGGAGGGCGTGTGTTTGTGTGTGTGTGTGTGTGTGTGTGTGTGCGCGCACGCGCGCGCAGTATTTGTTCACAGGAAATGTCTTAAACACACCTTGATTTTTGTAACCTTGCTCTAGCATTTCTCTCTTTTCTAGTACACTGGGAACCCCAGTCCCTGGAAATGGACCCGGATTCTCTGGAGCTGAGGGCCCTGGGCAAAGGGAGCCTGTGTCTTGAGCACGTCTGGACACAAAGGATGAGGTAAGCAGACAGGGTGTCTCAGTCCCCAGCCAACACCCGAGCAGTGGGTGGTAGGGCTGCCTCCTGGCCAGGCAGGTATCCTGCCAGTAGGCACAGAGGCCAGGAAGCGGGTCCTTCCTCAACATTGGCTGGTTCCCCAGGCGATCAGGCCCTTGGTAGGAACGTGAAGTTCAAGTCCTTGCTGGGCTGTTCCTGGCAGGCTCCCAGGTCAGGCATGGGCACTTGTGTGACCCCAAGTTTGAGGGGCAGAAGCCAGAGCCCCCAGCCACCGTGGGGTCTTACATCAGTGAGAAGGTAGCTCACTGTCTCCCTCCTGCCCAGCGGACTGGCCCTCTGCCTCTAGTTCCGGCTGTGTCTCTGCCTCACTGAGTGACCTCGGGAATTCACCAAGCTTTGGTTTTCCCATCTGCACAGTGGGGCATTGCATGGGTTGGTCTCTGAAGGCCCTCTCAGCTCTGGTTTTCCGTAAGCCTTGGAAGCCAGATGCAGATATAAATGGGATCGGATGGAAAAGCTTTACATGGGCACCTGAAAGGTCACACTGGGATGCTGGCAGCTCCCTGTGCCCCAACACGGACTGAAAGGGGCTTTCTCCTGGCCATTTGCATCCAAGCTCCTGGGAAGGTTCAGGATGTTTGGTTAATATACAGCCCCGCTCATCCCTTCTCTTCTTCAAAAAGAGCCATAGAGGAGGGCGTGATGCCGGGATTTGGGGTGGTGTAGAGAGGAGGCTAAGGAGGGAAGGCATTAGGAGTGAGCTGCACAGAGGGGCTCTGCTCAACCCTGGGGAGCCCTGAGCACCCAGCTGCCTATTCTAAAATAGGGTCTGATTTCAGGGGATGGCCCAGTCTCAGGAGAGAGAGGACACCCTCCCAGAGGAGCAAGAGGGCCATTTGCTGTCCAGCAAGACCTTCTGGTGGGAAGGCATCTCTGTGTGTAAGGTAGCCTGGCACACACTCTTGGCCTTGATCTAGTACTCAAGGGTGAAAGGAGGGTGAGGGGCTATGGGTTCTGTGAGAGGCCAGGATTACCCAAGCTGAGCATGGCTTGAACGCCTGGTGAATGCATTTGCCATCAGCCTTAGCTGAGATGTGACATCAGCTGGGGCTCGGGAAACAGGGCTCTGACTTCCCCAGAACTTGACCTAGTCATCCCAGAGCAAGCTGGAGTGTTCTTAAAAGATGAAGGATGGATTCATGGAGAGATGGATGGGTCCAATCAAACCAGTCTATGGGAGGAATCCCTAAGAATCTTCTGTAGATGATGAACTTCTACAAAAGAGAGGAAAGTGAAATTTTATCTCTGTGTTTTGAGCCAGATGGACGAAGAGAAAGGATGCTGGTCAGGATTGGGGAACTAGTCCTCAAGGGGGCGGTGGAGAGAGACACATCCTGGGAACCCAGAGAGGAGGACGTTTTAGGAAAACCCGTAATGTCCAATCTCATGGAACTCAAAGAGGGAGAAAGCAAGTTGGATTTTCTCTTTGGTGGATCCTGGGAGAGAATTTTAGTAGTCTGTTGGCAAGGGCTAAGGAGGGATTGTCTGAGCTCCTGGAAGACAGACAGGAATGCCTCTGGCTTCTGCTTGGCGCTTTGCAGAGGTGACACATGGTTTCTGTACAGCCAGTATCTCCGCCAGTTACAGACACACCGCCTGCCATGTCCAAATCGGATTCCGTCGGGACAGAGTCCCCCCACAGAGAGCGTGTGCTCTCTTGTCTACATCTCGTCGTTTATGAGTGACATCATGGTGTGTTGGGAAGAGCCCAGTGCCCGATGTCACAAGATCTGGTCTCTGATCCTGCCTCTGGTGCCAACCAAGCGGATTTCCTTGGCCAGATCATTCAGCTGGAACTCTTTATCATGCACGAGCGAAGTCACTCACGGCTCCTTCTCTGCCATTGCTGCTCATGCTGGACAAGTGCATTTAATATAACATTTAAATATAACATTTAACGTTTAACATTTAAATATAAACCAGGGGGTATGAATTCAAGCTTCCTGAGGTTCCTTCCATCTCCAGTCATTTATGACTACATACACACACACACACACACACACACACACACATATATATATATATATAGTCATAATCAGTATTCTTCCAAAGTTGCTTAGAGTTGGCCCATCTCTTCCAATTAGGCTTTTATAGATTATTTAGTTTAATCTTCTTGAGGGCAGACACTATAGCATTTATTGTCACAGCTCCAAAGCCTAACTTCTATGACCAGTCATAAGATCTTGGCAGATAACCGATAAGCATTCATTGAATGAAAAAGTAAATCACTTCCGACTACACTTTGATCCCCTAGAAACACATTTAAGGATACTTAGCATGTGGTTCTCATGGTAGACAACATGCCATCGTGTTGCCCGCTGATCAAGGATTAGGCTGAGGACAAGGCAGGATGTGTCCTGTGGCCGGTTCCTGATGTGACATCGGCATGCGGGTTCATAACTTCAAGTTTGGGCTCGTCTCAGCATTCATCAGCTCATCAACACAGCATTGGGAAGCATCACCGCCAGGCCCCAGCCACAGTGGAAAAGGGACAGTGACAACTTGAAAAGCATCCGGAGGCAAGTGGCCAGGAAGGTGAAGGGTCTGGAAACGACCGTGAAGTGAGGTGTGATTAAAAGAACCAGAAGAGGGGCGCCTGGGTGGCTCAGTGGGTTAAAGCCTCTGCCTTCGGCTCAGGTCATGATCTCAGGGTCCTGGGATCGAGCCCTGCTTGATCAGGCTCTCTGCTCAGTGGGGAGCCTGCTTCTCTCTCACTCTCTGCCTGCCTCTCTGCCTACTTGTGATCTCTCTGTCAAATAAATAAATAAAATCTTAAAAAAAAAAAACAAAAAACAGAAGAAGAACCAGGAGAATAAGGCCGGAAGAGATGGAGACTTGATGGCCACTGAGAATATTTGAAGGGTTGTTACAAAGGGTGTGGTCCAAGCTGGCTGGGACTAGAGTAGTCTCTTTCCTGCAGGGACATCCTGAGAACAGACCTGCCCCTGGCAGACGTGAAGTTACAGGGAGGTCAATTTTAGCTCCACTTCAGGACCCCAGAAGATTTTTCCCATCCGAGGCATAAGAACATAGAACTGACCACCCAGTGAAGTAGAAAATGGGTGACAATTGCCAAGAATGAAGGACCTGAGATTGTCATAGGCTGGGTGGCTGCACAGGGTGACTTTGGAGGTCCATTTCAGCGTAGAGACTCCAGGATCCTAGAGAATTTCGCACTGGGGTAAAAAGAAAGCTCCTTGCTTTGTCAATTTAGAAACCGTCCCCTGGTCTTAGCTGTGGTTCATCTCATTCCTGGCTGGTGTCCTCTAAACACATTTCTCCATTCGGCAGTTTTGGCCTTCCAGCTGCATGACTGTAAACCTCTCTCTTCTCTGTCTTTAAAAAAAAGAAAGAAAGAAAGAAAAAGATAAAGAGACGTTTTTCTTTGCCAAAGAAAGAGCTTAGGAGGTCTCAGGAAGACTGTACTCAAATGGAGGCATTCCATAAAAAAAAAAAATCATTAAATAATTAAATAAGCAAATAAACAGTAGCCCTCCAAGCCAAAATTACGTGGCCAATTTCAATTTGCCCAGCTGTTCAGAAAACAGAGCTTTTTGTCTGTCTGTCTGTCTGTCTTTGAGGTCTCTGCAAGGAGGATGCATTTGCCTGACCTGAGATTGGACCCGTTAAATTTGCATCTGGGGATGGGTAGGTGGGGAATCCTTTGAAGCTTAGACCTCTTGAGGGAGGATGGAGAGGGAGAAGGGGGGGCTGTCTCCATGGCAACCCCATGGCGTAGGGGAGGAGTGACCATGATAGCCTCATTTCACCCGAAGCCAAGCTTTCCAAGGGCCACTCAGCCTGAGGTTTGTACCTCGGGGGGGGCCTCCTATCTGGTGGTTGGTGATGTCAGAGTGATTTTCTTGGAATTATGCAGAGTGCAGCTGGTAAAAAAGAAATTAATCTATCAGCTGCAGGGCCGAAAATAAAACCTGATTCATCACTGCTTTATTTGTGACACAGTCGCGCCAACCAGCAGTAGCCCTCGGCTCCCCCACCCAGGGCTCCGCCGGGTTTTCTTTTCACAGCAGCATACACTGTCAGAGTCAGAAGGGTTCTCTGGGATCGTCCAACCCCCTCATTTTACAGATGAGGTTTCGTTTGAAGCTTAGTTCCAAGCGGGCTTGGCGTCCAACAGGAAAGCGTTAACATTTTCCAGAAGCAGCCCTCGCCTGCCGGCTGAAGGCTACTTTAACATGTAAGTCCCCGTCTTGTTTCAATTAGCTCTGGCGCTCTGGGCACAATGACTGGAAAATGGGTGAGCTGAGGGTTGAGGAAGTGATGTCACTGGGGACCCCAGGTGGAGTCCGGGCCAAGGCGACGACGGGGCGAGCCCTGGCTTGTGCGATTAGCAGTGGAGGGAGAGGGGTGGGGGAGGGGTGCTGCTGCTGGAGCTGCTGGTTCTAGTGGCAGCTGCGGGTCATCAGGGGCCACTCTGGGAGAGGCACGTCGGGGACGAGCCGCAGGTAGAGGTGGGAGCTTCTGACCCCATCATGCTGGGTAACAGGCGCAAGGGCGCCGCCTACTGGCTGCAGGGAGCCAGGGGCTCCCTGGCTGGATCCGCTCACTGTGGGCAGAGAAATTGTATGCCGCTTAACGGGCTGGGCGGCTTCTCCGGGGGTTTGAGCTGCTGGAAGAGGAGCCTTTTTACCAGCCACATCCCCAGCACCATCGTCCCCTTCAACCACCGGGGCTCATCCACCTGCTGAGTCTTCCCGAGAAACTAGGCTCTATTACCTGACCAGGTGCCCCAGAGGAAGGGCTCGAATTGCCTGGAATCACGGGCTGTCCTGCCTGGGTTTCTCGTGTGTGTGTGTGTGTGTGTGTGTGTGTGTGTGTGTGTGTGTGTGGTGTTTGGGGGGGAAGGGAGGGTGGAAGGACGGAGGCTGAACTGCTGTGCTGACAATTGCAAGTGTGTTCTGAAGCCCAGAGGAAAAAATTAGCACAGACTAAAAGAAAGAAAATTTCAGGGTTTCCAAGAATATTTAAATAATTGCTGTTATTCTGGCCCTCAGATTGGCGGTTTGTTTGAGTAATGGCCTGGCGTGAGTCCCTGATACCACACTTGGTCACGGAGGCCGGGCTGGCTCTGTCGTGCCTGAAGGGGCTATCCCAAGGCCACGTGGTATTCTGGGGGTCCTTGGTGGCGAGGTGAAGGAATGAAACTTCAGGCTCCAAGGTGAGGTGGCGAAGATGACATTTCACTGGGAAGGATATGACCACGGGCTCATAGCATGTCAGACGCGGTGGGAGGCGTGCTTCTCTCAGGTGTGAAATCTCTCCCCTTCAAATGCCTGAGCTGTCTTATTACCCAAGCAGATCTCAGGGCCTAGAAGGAGGTGACAAATGTCTTTATTCCTTGGGGGCACCCTCCGCTTGCATCCAGATGCCCCGGGTTGAGCTGGGGGCTCGGGGCTGGCGGGATCCCTGAGCATCTACTCTGGCCATTGTGTCTTCATGATTCGTTCAGGTGCCTTTTCCCTGCATATGCCAGGACATCAGCTCCCCAGGAGAGAAGAGGGTCGTTTATGGAGCTCCTAGAGGTGCAAAACGGGAGGAGCCATGGGGCTGGATGCCAGAGGCCCAGATTCTGGTCCCAAGTCTGCCATTAAGTGGCTGTGTTCTTTGAAGTCATTCAATCCTACCAAAAAGGATGGGGGCAGGACTCAGCCTGTATCCTCAGACCCTGAAGGCTGTGACCCATGAACCAGGGTTCATGAAATCCATTTGGGCAGAATGGATTCCCGCAGGCCTTCCCAGCTGGGGGTGGGCAAGGGGCGGGGGCTGCCTAGCAGCTCTGGGAATTGACTCTTCCCTTCCCTGGGGACTCCCATACTGGGGCTCAGCCACCATTCCTTTCTGACCTTTGAAACGCCACCTTTCCAGGAGAGTGGGGCTCTTGAGCCACTGTCCTACCCCTGAGAAACCTTAGTGTTTTCAGGGGACCCTAAGTGCCCCCCCATACATTGCTTCATAGATGATCTCCCAAGGGTGGCCAAGGTAATTTCCTCTGTCACTAGAACAGAAACACACAAACACACACACACGCATACAGAAGCAAAATCTCCCTCAGAACACCCTTGTCTCCCCCCAGAGATGTCACTGTAAAGTTGAAATGGGTCACTCTCGTTTCTCAAGTTGTCCCTACGGACAGCAGCTCCATACACGGCCTGGTCGCAGCAGACGCGTGTTCAGTGTTGGGGCTCAGCGTCCCCCTCTCACTTTTTGGAACAGCCCTCCCTGGGTATCTGTCATTTTCTTACACTGGGGGACAATCCCGAAGTCTTCTGGGTAAGTGAACATTGCTTCTCTGCTTACAACTCAACCGTGACTTCTCACTGCTGCCCTTACTGTAGTACACAGGCTGCAAATGGCCTGTCCCTGCCAGATTCTGTGCCTTGATCTCTCTCTCTCTCTCTCTTCCCCTCCCCCAACATTGCCCAGTTCTCCCTGCCCTTTGTTTCCACTGCCTGTTGTAGCAAGCGGCCCCCAGTGGAGCCCCAGTTCAGAAGGGAACCCCTCCTTTTCTCAAGATCCACACAACAGACCACAATTAACTCCCTGGGAGGTGTTATAATCCATATACGGAGGAATAAAACAGTCATCCACCTTCCCCAAAGGTTTCAATAGTTACCTTCTGGAGGATCGTACCACGAGGTTCCCCAAACTCCCCGAGTCACACAAGGAAGGTAGGACCATGATAATGAATGGGAGACATCACTGGTAGGGATCTAGACTCCTTGCCATGCCTCCCGAGAGCTCTCCTGCCTACTTGAAGATCTCTGGCCCTTGGGGGGGCACCACAAGGGGCAGTCCTAAGTATGAGCCCAAGCCTTGGTTTACCCGCCGCTGAGGGGAAGGTAGTACAAGGACCCGCTGATTTATTCCTCCAAGGCAAGCTTCCTAGGATCGCTTGAATGTCGTGGGGTGAATTATAAGAAGTCTGTAAAGGGCCTGGAACTGAAATGCAGTATTTGGGGCCATGTGTATGCATATTTCTGGAATGAGGGCTCATAGTTATATTCTCAAAGACATTTTGAGGACAACAAAAGGTTAGGAGCTTCCAAGGGGCCGCCTCGAAACTCCCAAAGGATGAGGGTTTCCCAGTGTTGCTGAACCAAACAGAGTAAGTCGGGGAGCACGGGTGTGAGATTCTGTCTGGGTTGGCCATCTGGATCAATGACTTCCCTTAGAGTCAGGAGAAGTGGGTTCAGAAACATTTGGTAGCCTAGCTGAGCATTTAGTCTGCCCAGACTGTCTCCTTCCTGGACTACAGAATCAGAGTCTCCCCTGGGCTGAGGGACCTTACAGTTCCCCACCCCTTACACCCCATCCTGGGTCACCCAGCATTTGCCAGAGAGGGCTCCGTGAGGGCGGGAGGGTCTGAGTGGGTTCCTGCTGTTCCTGGTCCACAATGAGGTTAGTACAGAGAGGGAGAGCAGGCATTTAGAAACTTTTATAGCAACTTGACATTGTCGAAAGGTCCAAGAGAATGATCAGAGTCAGCAAATGTGGCTTGGAGTTTAGCTTTGCGTGGGAGCGTGTTTGGTGGCTCAGCCGCGATGATAGGAAAAGTAATTACCCAGATTAAGGAGCCTGGGCCAGAATGTGAATCCGTGCACTGCTTCCCTTCGTCAAGAATGTCTTGCCAGGAAAAAAAAAAAATAGCAAAACTGAACAGTAGGCTTAATGAAGAGAGAAGAAGTGAACTACGGAAAGCTAACACGGCAAGCTGAAAATGATTGTCTTTATCACGGACTAGTACGGGAGCTAGCTGCTAACAACTCTTGTCGCGTACAAAGGAAAATGGTCACGAAAGGGAAGGTCCTGTGGAAATATTCAAACTATGGAACAAACTCTTGGAATTTCTGCAATATAAGTTTGTCCCAACTTTTCACAAATAGGTCAATTGGACAACCAGATTTCCGTATTTATTCACTATCCTCAGTTACTTTTGATGACCTGGGTACTTCCCTGCTAGGAAAAGGTTGTGCCATGCTTTCTTATTAAAATTTTTTTCATGTTATATCATTTTTACCAAATCAGCCGTGCTGCGTACATAGGTTGGATGAATCTTCCAGAAACTTTACTTTTTAAATCACGGCATTACCCTTCTCAAAAATCTTAGACATTTTTAGAAAAGGTGAAAAACCCAAGCTTCTCCATGTGACAGTTAAGACCCCCTGTGACTGGGCACCGACTCGTGGTTCCAGCCTTAGTACTTGCTGCTTTCTTAAAAATTAAAAATTGTATATATTTAAGGGGTAAACATGATCATTTGCTATACAGATACACAATGACCAAATCGCTATGATCAAGCTACTTAGCATATCATCCCCTCCCAGTTACTTTTGTGTCTGTGTGCTGAGAGCCCTTGAAATCTACTCTCTTCGCGATTTTTCAGGGTTCAGTCTGGTCTTAACTGCGGTCACCATGCTGTACGTCAGACCTCTGGACTTAAGCACCCTGCAAAACTGCAATGTTTTCATGTTTGACCAGCATCTCCCGACTGTTCCATCACTGGCCCCTGGTAACCACTGTTTGTTCATTCCCCTTTCTGCTTCTATGAACTTGATTTTGTTAGATTTCACATATAAGTGAGATCATGTGGGGTTTTTTTTTCTTTCTGTGTCTGGCTTATTTCATGTAGCTTCATGTCCTCCAAGGTCATCCCTGGGGTTGCAAATGGCAGGGTCTCCTTCTTTCGGGGGGCTGAACGATATCCCCGTGTATGTATACAGGTACGTGTGTAAATTTCTCTATCCATTCACCCGTCAGTGGACACTAAGTTTCCGTATCGCCATGCTTCCTAATATCAAATAAGATCAAAGGACAAAAATAAAGAATTAGAAATTTGGAAAAAATAGGGGTGCCTGGGTGGCTCAGTGGGTTAAGCCTCTGCCTTCGGCTCAGGTCCTGATCCCAGGGTCCCAGGATCGAGCCCCGCAACGGGCTCTCTGCTCAACGGGGAGCCTGCTTCCCCCTCTCTCTCCCTGTCTGCTTCTCTGCCTACTTGTGATCTCTGTCTGTCCAATAAATAAATCTTTTAAAAAAAAAAATTTGGAAAAAATAGATTTTCTGCCGATTGTTATAATGTGTTCCATAATTTGGGGCACCTGGCTGGCTCAGTCAGCAAAGCATGCAACTCTTGACCTTGGGATTGTAAGTTTGAGCCCCACATTGGCTGTAGAAATGACTTAAAAATAACCTTAAAAAAATGTGTTCCATAACTTGAAACACTTACCAACAAGGTAGTGCATGCATATCTCGATGCTGCGCATTTGTAAAAAGTTATCAGTTTATAGGATGATGAAACATTTTGAATTTTGAATTTGACCGGAATGTATTTTCCAACAACAACAAAAAAATCCATACATAAAAATTTCATGGGTCCAGAATCCATTTTTTCATTGGAAGATTATTTAAATTTACCTATAATTTTTCAGGATAATTGTTGAAACTGGCTGTTGAAAAAGAACTGACAATAACTGTTTTAAAGCTTCGTCATTTATCTTGCTTTTGATGAAAGTTAAATAAATATCCTGAGCTTGACGAGACTTTTCAAAAATCTCTGTCCATCCCTCTACTTCCGTGAGACTGGTTTCCGTACAACGGACTTTGTTAAAACAAAACACAGAAACAGTTGAGAGGCCCGTTGTCTCCTGTGACTCTCATTGTCTTCCATCCAACTAAAATATGTAAGTTTTTTGTTCAAAATGTGTATCGAGGGTTAAAATGGGGAGTGAAAATTTTCTAATTTGAAAGAATGATGTAGGAACAGCCATCCAACCACTGCCTAAATTCTTCAAGTAACCTACACAATCCCTCCAACACATACCTTTTTATCTTTTAATTTATTTACTTGACAGAGAGAGACAACAGCGAGAGAGGGAACACAAGCAGGGGGAGTGGGAGAGGGAGAAGCAGGCTTCCCGCTGAGCAGGGAGCCCGATGCGGGGTTCAATCCCGGGACCATGACCTGAGCCGAAGGCAGGCACTCAATGACTGAGCCACCCCAGGCCCCCCGCCTTTTATGTACTTAAAATATCAGCGCACTTCACTCCAACCCTAAATATTTCAGCATTCCAGAGTTCAATATTTATGGTTCTTTTCTATTCGAGGTAAAATTTCTCTACAGCGATATGCACAAGTCTTGAGAGTACCAGTCAGTGAGCTTTGGGAAATATGAAAACCTGCGTGTTGCAAACCTATGAAAATTTGCAGCCGTATCATCCCCCAAAGTTTCCTTATGCCCTTTCTGAGTCGAACCATGCCTCCCACCCCAAGAGGCGACCACGCTTCTGATTTTTCTTTTTCCCACCTTAGATTAGTCTAGCCTGTTCTGGAATCCTACAATCTACATTTTTCTGTGTCTGCCTGCCTTTACCTAGCATAGATGTTTGAGATGCATCTAGGGTGTGTGTGTGTGTGTGTGTGTGTGTGTGTGTTTCATTTCCTTGTATTGCTAACATTCTCTGCCTGAATACATCACCCTTCTTGAGCTACTTTCCTGTTGATCGATGTAGTGGCTGTTGCCAGCTTTGATCTCTATGAAAAAGCTGCTACAGACATTCCTGCCTACCTCTTGTAGAACAGGCTTCCCCTTCTGTTGAAAGAACACTGAGGAGCGGAATTGTTGGCTCATAGGGTTGTGTGCTCACCACTTCCACTGGTGGGCCATGCAGCCACACGTCCGTTGGCTCACGCATTTCCTGTGACCTTCCATCTTGAGTGCTCGCTGATCCATGCACACTCTTAACCCCCCAGATCCTACAAGCCCCATGTACACAATCTCACGATAGCCACCTTATTGCCACCTCGAGGCCTTGGCACAGCATTTCCCTCTGTCTGGGACATGATCACCCCTTTCCTATCCTCCAGTTCTCAAATGACACGTCACTTGCGAAGAAGTTTCTTCTAAAAGTACCGTCTGCCCTTCACGCTCCGTTCAAGGACCCTGTTTTGTCTTCTTCATTGTGGTCATTGCTGCTCCAAGTTATCTGGTTCAAGTATTTAACAAGTTCGTGGATTTGTTGTCTGAGTCCCCTCACTCGAGGGAGCTCTGTGAGAACATGGGTCTGGTGTCGGCATTCACCACTGGGTTTCGGGGGCTCAAGCAGTCCCTGGCACAGCACAGACTCCATAGATTTTGGTTGAATGAACAACTTGAAATCAGCAGTCATGGGGTTGGGGAAAGTATTCTTGCCCCCCGCCACACACACAGAGTAATAATAATTATAATAAAAGGGGTAGGAGGAAACTTTTGGAGGCGGAGTATATGCACGTGGCCTTGATGGTGGTCATGGTTTCACGGTGTGTATTTATCCCATTTGAATCCTGTATGTTCAACATTTACAGCTTTTCACTTGTCAGTGATACCTCAGTAAAAAAGGAATTATGAATCTTATCATGGTCATGTGGAAAGTGATTATAAATATGTAAAAAGACAAAAATCACATATTGTCATCATAATAATGTAAAAATAAGTTTTTACGTGGACCCAAATCACAGAGAATAACATGATTGTATTACTAAAAAAACCAATCAATCAATCAATCAGTCAGTCATCGTGGGGGTCTTGTCATCTGAGACAACACAGGCTCCCCTTCCACGTTCCATCAAAACGGCTCAGGTCACCGTTCAGCCCGACTCCCCGGGGCTTTGAGTCACTGACCTTCTAACATAAGCTGATTCATCAGGAGTTGCCTCTGGCCGCCCGGCCAGCTCGGCACAGTCGGGGCCTCTGAAAGGGACCCTTGTCACGTTTTACTGTGTGGTCATTCACTGGAACTGGCTCGCCTGGTGAGAATTTCAATTTTTTGAAAAAATCCAAACCATCCTGAAACACACACAAGCCAAGTATCCAGGCCCAGGTAGGGGAAGGATGAATACGTTTCTTTGGGATGCTCCTCGGGGAGCCTGTGGAAGGCAGCAACCCGTTCCGCCCCTCTGAAACCCTTTCAGACATCCTACTCAACGCCCCCGTGTATCAGTGCCCCAGGGGAGGGGGAGGGGGAGCGACCAGGAGGGGGTCCGAGGTGGGTAAGCGAGCTGGGGAAAGAGGCGCGGCCGCGGCTGTCCTGGGCAGCATCAGAAGTCTGGCACTCTTGGCCTCATCACATCATCAAGACCTGTTGGATGTTCGCTCCCTAAACATTTCATAAACCTGCACTCACCCTCCACCCCTGCATGGCCTTTTCTCAAGCGCCGTCATCACTCACCTGGGCTGGGGAATTTGGGGGCCTCCAAACGGGCCACCCAGCTCCTTGGCTGGCCTCCATTCTGTTTTATTCCTAGCAGCTTGGAGTGACATTTTCCAAGTGGGCATCTGATTGAGCGGTCCCCCCTTAGAACACGTCCCCAAGCCGGCAGTGCTGACAGTGGAAATCGGACTTCTTCCTTGGGGCTCAGGCTCATCAGAGCCTGGTGCTGCCGCTTCACGCCCTTCTGCAGCTCCTGCCACACATCCCTTGTCGCCACCCTCTGTCTCACCTGAACACCTACCTGTAGGACCCGGGATCTTGCAGGGTGCTGCCAGCACCGTGTTGCTTCACAGTAGGGCAAAGGCTCAGAAGCATCAGTCTGGTAGCATCAGCAGATGGAGCTGGTGAAATCTAAGAAGGCTTCCTGGAGGAGGTGATTGGGAGCTTAGTCTGAATGGGAAAGTTAGAGTTAACAAGACAAAGAAGAGGGGGCAGGAGTTTCAGGATTAAATCCTTTACTACAGGATTTCATGGCTCTTAAATGGCAGGGTTGGTGTTTCTGCTGCTTGGGGGGAGGATGGGTGTGGGAAAGTGGAAGGGAGACTAGAGCATGGCACTCTGGAGGTCAACCTTTTCGTCTATTAGGGTCAGGAAATGAGGCTTTAGGATGGCACAAGGGAAGGAGTTAGAGCCAAGACACTGCCATAAAGCCAGGACCGTGTGGTCTGCAGCCACAGAGCAGGGGGAGACGAGGGAAACCCACGCCCACGGACTGCAAGGTACATATCGGCCTCCATGTGAGTTTTGGATCTTTTTTAAAAAAGTGTCCACAGGAGAAATGAAAATGTTAATTCTGCTCTTCTGGTGGATTAAGGCCCAGAGATACGTGATCTCTGAGGGGCAGACGCTCGAAGACTAAGAAGTTAATCAAAATTAGTGCCCACCGGTCGAGTGGCTGGTGGTGGGGGGGGGGCTTCCGCAGCGGGGAGCAGGTCCAGTTATTCAGGGCGAGTGTTCCCCAAACCCCAGGCAGCCAGGGGTTCTCAGAGGCAAAAGGAGTCCTGCCAAAACAGAGTTTAAAGAATGTTAAAAGATGGTAAGATCTGATTCACTGTGAGTACCAGTCAAGGGCCTGGGGCCACGAGAACACCAACGAACTACACCAACCTGAAAGAGACAACAAACAAATAGGCTTGTGGGTTAACACATTGAACAAAGATACTATTAAAAAAAAAAAAAAAGGAAGATTTGGAAGAGAACCATTGTGAGTTGAAGAGTGTCCCCCCTCAAATTCATACGTACTCTGAACCTCAGAAAGTGACCTTATCAGGAACGTGGGCCTCTGCAGAGGTCATGACTTAAGGATCTCAAGATGGAAATCACCCTAGATGGAGGGTGGGCCGTAAATCTGACAGGGGCAAGAAGAAGAAATCTGGACGCCCAGATGGTGGTGGAGTTTGCAGGTCAGTGGCCATAAGCCCAGGGCTGCCAGGAGCTAAAAGGGGCAAGGCAGGACCCCCTACCACCTGTAGGGAGAGCCCAGCCCTCTCGCCTCCTTGATTGGGACTTGTAGTCCCCAGAACTGCAAGAGAATACATTCTGGTTGCCTTAAGCCGCCACGCTTACGGTAATTTGTGGCAGTTGCTCTAAGAAGCTGAGATGAATACCCTGAAATGAAAAGTCTAGTCTTTACCGTATTTTTTAAAGTTTAGAGGAAAGCGTGCGGATCCCTGCTCTAGCGTAAGGCGGTCAGCTGGATCCAGGGCAACCTCTTCCTAACCCGTGGTCCCCAGGATGTGAGGCCCACTGATCTAGAGAATGGGGAGTCCGTGGAGATGCCTACAGGAGCCACCAAGGGAATGAAATTAGTAAAGGGGGACCGAGGCCAACTTGGGGCTGCACCTGTGGGGGGATGGTTGAAAAGCTCGATGCAGAAACGCCTCCATAACATAACCTCATATTTATGAAATGGGGATAAAAATCTACAGATACCCTCTACAAGCATGTGTCTCTGTATGGACACATTTGTCAAAATACGACTTCAGAGCGTGGGGAACAGGTGGAAGGCTGTGTGGCAGATGGGTGGCGTGGAGGTTCCATGGGTGGAGGGGGGGTGCTCCTGTGAGCAGGCGGGAAGGCAAACCCGCCGGGGGAGAAACGGAGCATATGTGATAGGATCCTAGTCCTGTTTTATGTCAAATGATGTACATAAAGAAGGAAAAAAATAGAAAAAGCAAGCCAAGAAAAGAATTACAAGCAACATAAGGGACAGGCGCGGAGAAGCTGCTCCTCTCCAGCCAGCCGCCGTCCTAAGGGAATGCAGACCCCGTGTTCCCAGATCTCCCAATGCTGCAAAGCTGGAAATCAGGCTTTGCATGTGAAATTGAAACACTGAGCTGCTACCAAACACTGAAGGAAGCCAATTCTACACTGTCTCTTCTGGAGAACACTGTAGAGGAGAACCAGAGCGAGCCATCTGGGGCCACCTCCAGCACACACTGGACCCCCTGACCTGGAACAGACCCAGCCTGCATGTGCTTAGGACCAGAGCCGGGACCACCTGATTCATCCCTGAGAAGTGAGGGAGGGACATGTACTGAGCATGCCCTGTGCCAGGTTTTACTGATGTAATTGACACTTGACGCCAGGTATATATTAAGCCCATTGTACAGATGGGCAGACTGAGGCTCTGTTGAGCAACTCGCCCCGGTTCATCCAGCTAGTGTCTCCTCAGTGCCCCACAGCCCAGTTGTAACTGAATGTCCCACCTCACCTTCCCCCTCTCTGACCTCCCTGCACATCTTCTGTTCCCCACCCTGGGCATTATGTCCCAGGCTCACTTCTTCCAGATCTGACAGGCACAGCAGCTGGGCAGGCACGGCTTAGCCAAACCCAGGATGTGTTTGGATGGGGGCACCATTTACCGACTCATGGGCGAGGGGCTGCTCTGGAAACTTGGGCGTACTCTTCTTTACAGTTGGGAGAGTTAAAGAGGCACACACCTTGCCCAGGGTCACACAGCTGGAAATCCCATACCGCTCCTTCTCCAAGTCCTCCCTCTGGGGCATTATTAAATGGATCCAGAGTTGTCTTTAAGCCTCAACTGGAAGTCACAGGGTGAGTTCAAGCAGGTTGGTAGGGAGAGACTGGAGGATAGACAGGGTGACCCCCCCATCTCCCTACACCCTAGCCCACTAGAAGGCCAAGTGTCTCCAGGCCTCCATGAGCAACTGGGGGCTGAAGGAACTCTGGGAAGCCCAGGCAGATTCTCAGGGTTTGCAGTTTCTCTTTCCAGCCACAGCTTTTCCCCAGGGTTTATTATTAGCAAAAATGACAGAGCCCCGCATGGCTAGAGGCTGGCTGCTGGCTCGGAGAGCTGGCCCTGAAGCCCGGCAGGCGCCTCTCAGCAAATAGTTCCTTTGGAACGGGGCAGCTCTTCCTGGGGAGGAAGCAGGGCTGGGGGAGGCACTCCTGCCCCCCCCACCTCTTGGAGGAGGCCCCTGTGGGAGGCCTAGCTGCACCCCAGGTTGGTGGACTCTGTCGGGCAAGTGGCCTGAGCAATGCCATGGAGTCCCCTGGCATGACATGGAAACCCGTCAGGCCTGTGGTTCTCCCTCTGCCAGTTATGCTCCAGGCCCACTCACAGCACTGGGAAAATCGGCCACGTTCCTGTGTCATGAGGACGATATGCATGTATGCCTGCACCAACCCTCCCAGATGATAAGATATCCGCTGGGCTGTCTTGGGGCCACTGAGACCCCAGGATCTACCCAGCCATCTCCACTCGGCTGCCCCTCCCAGCCCCATCCTGGTTCCATCCTCGGGGCTACCACCTCTGGAAGTCCCAGTTACAGGTGTCCTCTTTTGGATCCTGGCCTCAAAGGTCGGGGGGCTATGGTCCCTCCATGCACCCCCCTCCCTGGGATGCTCCGGAAAACCTCCCACATCAGCCTCCAGGCACTACCCCATTGTTCATGTCCAACTCCCTCCTTCTTCCCAGACTGGAAGCTTCTAATCGGTCTCCCGGGCCAGAAAATCCTCACCCCGTTAAACACCGCTCCTAGCCCTTTCCAGACTAACCCCAGGATGACAGCTTTGAAACTTAACATAAAGCATTACAGTCTTTTATTCTGTGTTTCCTCCATGACACTCCCCCTTAGGGTAGTGCTGGCTTTTTGTCTCCCTTCTCAGAGGAGAAAAATTGGGGGCTTAAGGCAAAATTGTGGGGAAATTCCAAACAGCAACTACTTCACACGGCATCTTGTCACCACCATGCTGCTCTTACTCTGGGCCTGTCCCCGCTCACCTTCAAGCCTGCCCTCCTCCAGGTGGGGCTGTGTCACCCCAGATGGCAGGTTTTCCTGCTGTTGGCTGTAGGGAGGAAAGGCCCAGACACATGTCTCTTTGGGTTGCCATGGAAGGAGGCCGTGGGCTGAAGGCCATGGGCTCTGCAGCGTTTCCTGGGTCTCCACACCCTCCAAATTCGGTTCTGGCCTCCCATGCACCGGGCCTGCTGAGATGCTGGGCTGTAGAGTGACGGGTTCAGGGCCACAGCTCTGACCTTGTTACCTGGCGTTCCCACCTGCTAGCCATGTGCTGTCAGGGAATGCACTTAAATTCCCCGAGCCTTCATTTTCTCACCTGTAAAATGGGATCAGCCGTGCAATCCACGGTCCCTTTTGCAAAACCCCTTGAGGTCTGGGTCCACACGGGGAGGATGGCGCACATACTCTCTATTATGTTAACACCCGGACCGGGTCTGAAAGCACTTTGTAATCAAACACATTAGTGTTTCTTTAGCTGAACTTCGGAATATTCACACGAAGTGAAATAAAGAGACTACACATCACCCCACGTCTGTTCAGGTCAGGACCGGACCACCCCGTGTCTCCGTGGACAGGTGCACATGGCGTAAAGAGCTAAAACACGTTCATGGCTTTGAGGCCCCAAAGGACCCTGCTGTGAGGTTTGGGATAAAACAAGTCTCTCAACACGGCCAAGAACAATGAGTGGGGAGAATAATTCTGGAATGTCTGTGTCATTCACCCAGTATACCTTGATTCAAAATCAACGGATCCTGATGGCCCCAAACTGGCCTCCAGCTGAGAAGCTGCCCCGCAGGTGTTGGGCAGGTCTGTCCTCACCCACAGCGGCATCTCCGAGAGCCCCTCCCCACTGCCTGGCCAGTCGCACCTGCCCCACCAGCCCACACCTGGCATCCTGTTCCAGGGCTCCGGAAGGGCCCTGCAGCTTTGCTTTCAAGGTGTCCGCCTCGGGCACCGGGGTGGCTCAGTCACTTGGGCGTCCAACTCTTGATTTTCCATCAGGTCAAGATCTCAGGGTCGGGAGATCCAGCCTCCTCGTAGGGGCTCTGCGCTCAGCAGGGGGGTCAGCTTGAAATTCCCTCTCTCCCTCTGCCCCTCCCCTGCCTCTCCCTCTCTAAATAGATAAAGAAGATAAAGGCATTGTGCTTGCGGGCACGCACTGCGTGAGTGTGTGTGTGTGTGTGTGTGTGTGCGCGCGCGCGCGCGCGCCTGTGCCCATGTGCAGTGAGACCAAGGCCCTATATAGTAGCCAGTAGCCAAGAAAGAACCACCAGCCTTTTCTTCTCAAACTCCCAGCCACGAAGCCTCAGGGCACAGCATCCTTCAAGTCACCGGTGGCAGAGGGGCCCGGCAAGCAGAGCCATGGGTGGGGGGCCAGGGATGGACCACCCGCTGCCCCTCGTCTCTGTACTGGGATGAGGCATGCGTTCTTCACACAGGGGCCGGCTGGGTGGACAGGGAGGGCTTACGGGAAGTGCCCCCATGGTGGGCAGATCTTTTTTATTTATTTATTTCTAAAGACTTTTATTTCTTTATTTGAGAGATAGAGAGCATGAGAGAGAGCATGAGGACGAGCAGGGTGGACAGGCAGAGGGAGAGGGAGAAGCAGACTCCCCACTGAGCAAAGAGCCCGAAGTGGAACTTGATCCCAGGACCCTGGGATCATGACCTGGGCCGATGGCAGATGCTAACCGACTGAGCCACCCAGGCACCTCCTGGTGGGAAAATCTTAAGCAAGATTGTACGGGCCTTTTAGGACACCCTTCATTCCGCGAGTCTGGGTGCAAACAATCTCACATTCTTCTAATTTTCCTGAACCACACTGCATGCAAGCCTGGGTCTGCCTTCCCAGGACGATGAGGAATTCCATCTCGGGCTGTCCCTGGGTTCAGCAAGAGTCCTGCGGAGGACTGGGCTCAGGGGAGGTGCTCCCTCTCCAAGGGCTCACGCTTGGCTTGTGGCTCTCCCTCCCTCCCCAGCTGATGACGATGAAGAGCCATTTGTCACAGCTCCAAGACAAGGTCCAGTCCCCTCACTTTGGAGCTCAAAAGAAAGTTTAAAAGGCGCTCTGTTCTGTCCAACCCTCTGGTCATAGAAAAGATACCGCTGGCCCCGGGAAGGTGGCGTGGCTTGCCTGGAGTCACCCAGTGTGTGGCGGAGTCAAAGCCCCGGGATTTCGGGGCTCCCAGGCTGATCTGTTTCTACGGCCCCACCCTGCTTAGGACAAGGGTGGTGGCAGCATCCTCGGGGCTGGGACTGGGCCGCAAACCTGTGCTGGCTGGTTTTCCTCATCTCTAGGATAGCGCACGGTGCCGCCAGAGACCCCGGTCCCCTCCAAACCCTGCCTCTTCCCTGTGTTCCCGGCTGTGCCCATCCCACTGGAGAGCCTGCAAGGCTGGCGTGACCTGGCCTCCCTCCATTTCCATCCTCCGTCTCTGCTTGTTTTGCTCTTGGCCTTCTAAGCTCCTGTTTACTGGTTCAATCTTTCCTGGTTCCTGGTTCCTGGTTCTACAGACCCTCCCTCCCCTCAACGTTTGCTGGGTGGTAAATATATTTCTCTTTCTTGAAATACATTTTCTCAATCACTTAGCAGTAGTCAAACTCTCCAGTGGTTCTCAATCACTTAGCAGTAGTCAAACTCTCCAGTGGTTCTTTTCAAAGACACAGATTGCTTACATGAGCCTTGGAAGTCTGAGGCCTCCCAGACCCCCTTGTTCCTGCTCCCTCCTCACTTTCCATTTAAGGGTCCGGCTCAGCAGCCCCGATTCCCTCCCCCTGTTTGGGTGGCTCATCTTTCCTCTAGTGCGCCCAGAGCCCCTTCTGCTGGGGATGTGCATGGCTGACCCCAAGCAGTGGGAGAGACCGTGGAAACCGAGGGTAAGAGAGACAGGCCTGGGGTCTATGGTAACATCTGCCTCTGACTCCAGTCACGTGGCCCCAGAGCCCTGGTCCGTTACCCCTGGGGATGAAATAGGACTAGTGTGGAGGACAGAACCCCAGAGATCTGGTTTCTGTTTCCAGATCTGCCACAGGGTAACTTGTGACCGTGGATCAGCCTTGTGTGAGGCTGAAACTTTCTCACTTACAAAATAAGCAGATTGGAGGCAGCTGGTTAACCTGGTCGGTTAAGCCTCTGCCTTCAGCTCAGGTCATGATCCCAGGATCCTGGGGTCGAGCCCCGCTTTGGACTCCCTGCTCAGTGGGGAGCCTGCTTCTCCCTCTGCCCCTCCACCCTGCTCGTGATCTCACTCCCTCTCTCTCAAATGAATTAAAAAAAATCTTTTTATAAAATAAGATTGGGATTTAAAAGCTGGGGTTTTTACATGGTTCCCTCGAGTGATGAGATCCTGGTGAGGTTCTCCTGAGACCTGGCAGGGGTGGTGGAGTTTGTCAGTGGGGTGTTAGTCTCACCTACCCTGCCTCTACCCAGCGCAGTCTGGCATGAATCAAACGTCCACCCAAGATCTCGTTTGAAAAAAAGGTTGGAAAGACTGGAAACAACCCCCATGCTCTTTAGGCAGCTGGTTAGTAAGCTCTAGAACAGCCACAGGATGGAATACTATAAAGCCAGGAAAAGGAGGACACAGTCCAAAGTAATGATAAGGCCAGATCTCCAGGATATATCAAGTAAAAACAGGAAGATACAGAATCACGTAGAGTATGTTGTTTTTAATATAATTAAAGGGGGAGGAAAGCAGTAGATCCACATATGTTTAATTTGCATTTTTAAAAAAAGCCCCAGAAGGACACACGTGGATCTGATGGAACAGTCACCTGGTGTTGGGGAGCCAGGGGAGGAGGAGAAGGGATGCAGCCACAGGTAGAAGTGGCTTTTTTTTTTTTTTTTTGAGATTTATTTCCAAGAGAGAGTGGGAAAGAGGTGGTGGGAGAGGGAGAGTCTCAAACAGATCCCCTGCTGAGCATGGAACCCAAGGTGGGGCTCGATCTCATGACCTGAGCCAAAAACAAGAGTCAGACACTTAACTGACTGAGTCCCGCAGGCGCCCTGGAGAAGGGACATTCTTTTTTTTTTATAATTTTTTTAATAATTTTTTATTTATTTGACAGAGAGAGATCAGAAGTAGGCAGAGAGGCAGGCAGAGAGAGAGGAGGAAGCAAGGCTCCCTGCTGAGCAGAGAGCCCGATGCGGGACTCGATCCCAGGACCCTGAGATCATGACCTGAGCTGAAGGCAGAGGCTTAACCCACTGAGCCACCCAGGTGCCCCGAGAAGGGACATTCTTAAACTAAGGGTACGAAGGGGCACCTGGGTGGCTCATTGGGTTAAAGCCTCTGCCTTTGGCTCAGGTCATGATCTCAGGGTCCTGGGATCGAGCCCCACATCGGGCTCTCTGCTCAGCAGGGAACCTGCTTCCTCCTCTCTCTCTGCCTGCCTCTCTGCCTACTTGTGATCTCTGTCAAATAAGTAAATAAAATCTTTAAAAAAAAAAAAAAAAGTAAGGGTACGATCCTTTGTCCCTGTGCCGCCGCTCCCGGCCAGGCTCCCAAGCACTGGGGTGCACCGCCGATGGGCTGAGAGCTGTTCTGCGCCCGCACGGGCCTGCTGTCCTCACTCTCAGCGCACTGCTCCATAAATTGCATGAGGGGGTCAGCACTTTCTTTTAAAGTAAAGTTTGTGTTCGATGACTTTGCCTAACTGCAGGCTAATAACCTCAGTGTTCTGAGCACTGAGCCCACGGAAGGTGGGCGAGGCGGAGCTGCGATGTTCAACAGGCTCCGTGTATCAAATGCATTTTCATTACATGATATTTTCCATTTCCGACGGGTTATCAGGGTGTGACTCCACTGGAAGTCGGGGAAGGTCTTTTTTATAGCATCTTGACTTTGAACCATGTAAATATATTACATTTTCAAGAAAATATAATTTACATTTTTAAAAAATATGCCAAATGGGAAAACAAGAGTTAGAGGAAGACTCAGCTGGCCAGAAGGCGGGCGGATGGGAGCGCTAAGAGGTACCCACGACAGCCTGTCTTGAAAGGGAGGGGCCTTGGGGCTGGAGGCCTGGGCAGGAGAACCCGTGGCCCCAGGTCCACCTGCTGGAATGCCACGGCCTCCCCAGCCCTTTTACACAGTCAGTGGAGAAGGCCCCCGACGCCCAAGCCTCCCGCCCTGTCCTTGCTCGCCTGCCTGGCCTGGGCTCCCTGTCTCCTGGGGTGGAGGCCAGCGGCTGCCCTCATCAGCCGGCCAGCCAGACCGGCCCCACCCGCCGGCCAGCAAGCCAGAACCTCCTCCACGCAGGGCTGTCTCCAGCTGACGCCAGCCCCAGACTGTGGCCTGAGTCTCATCCAGAACAGAGCTCAGGGCACAGATGTTCCCATTCTCTGGCTCTGGACAAGTTTCTTGGAAAAATCACGGAGCCAGGGTTCCTCAATCCACCTTTGAGTGAAGAGAAGAGGGGCCCTTCTCTCCTGCGGCTGTGGGCACCTGGCTGCCTGCCCTGGGGGCCGGCCGCCGGCTGCTAATGCATACGGCCCTTGTCTGCGCCTGGGTCCTGTCCGAAGGTCCCTGTAAGGAGGAGGGTGCGCTGAGAGGGGGCAGTGGAGGCTCCCATCAGCCCCTGTCTGAGGTCTGCGTTCATTCTGGCTTTTTCTCTCTGGCTCACCAGCAGGAAGTGGTCTGGCTGAGATGGGGATGCTGGCAGGACCCCTGGGTGGGGCACGGCAGCGAGACCGGGACAGACATGAGTGCAGGACAGACTCCTAGACTCAGCAGAGGGGAGCGGCTCAGCATTTATTGAGGTGCTATTATGTGCCGAGCTTTGTAGTGAGACAGACTTGTATTCAGATCCAGAATTTGTCAGGGAGTAACTACATGACCTTGAGCAAGTTCCGTGATGTACCCTCTGAGCCTCAACTTCATCATCTATAAAATGGGGATGACGCTAGCAATATCCCTGAAATTTAAATGAATGAGGTAACACATCACCTAGTCAGATAATTAGTGCTGAAAAGAACATTAGCCGCCCTCTCCTTCTTGAGTATAAAGTGCAAGGCCAATGTCAGTCACGATTTAAGATCCTGAACCCAGCTGCCTGGGTTCAAATCCCAACTCTGCCCACTTACTCGCTCTGTGACCTTGGGCCAGTTACTTAACCTATCTGTGCCTGTGAGAATGGGGGCAATGCATACACCCAGACACCATACAGCCCAGAGGACTGCAGGGAGGAACAGTGCGCCCCGAGCAGTGCCTGGCACGCAGTGGGTGTCCTGTGTGTTACCTCTTGTCACTGTCTTGTCCACATGCCCTGCCGCAGCACTGCATCTGCGGGGACCCTGTTTTAGCTGACCAAACGTGGGAGGGCTGATCTGAGGGTCTCTCCTGGAACCAAGCTGGGCTGGTGAGGTTCACCCCAGATGGTCTTTCCCGGGTCTGCTCCTGACCCAGGGTGGGAGGGCAGGGAAAAGTCAGTTCAACCCCAGTCCCCTCACCCCATGCCAACCACCATCTGTTTTTCATCAGTTCCTGCGGTGGTTTGCCTGGGAAGGACAGTGAATTTCCTTAGGCCACAAAGCCCTCCAAAACCACCCATCTGGGCAACCAGGCTGCTCATGGGGTGGGCGGGTCCCTCTGGGCCTCCTTCCCACCCTACATCTGGCCCTGACAAACCTTAGGGCCACCGCTACCCTCTTGGCTTTGCTGCCAAGGGAGGTCACTCCCCTTGTCCTTGTTGTAGCCTGCCTACCCCTCGGGCTCCTGGCTGCCCACTAGTGCCCACAGCTCACCATCCCCCGAGGATGCCTGATGACCGCAGGGGTCCAAGTCCACACTTATCCAGGGGCCAGCTGCCCATCAGCCCCAAACCGCTGGCCCACAAGGGCACTCTCATTGCCAAAGATGGGACTGTTCTTTATGGGAACCCCTTACAAGAAAGAGTGTGTGGTTCTTTCTGGTGCCTCAGGCAGAGAGAGGGGCTTCCAGATGGTTCCTGGACCCTGGCAGAGGCTGGCGAGGCCCCCGATCCCTCCAGCATCTCTCTCACCCTCTGCCCCACTCCCACGGGGCCAGACTCCCCAGCTTCCCTTCCCTCCCCCACCCCACAAACTTGGTTTAAGCTTTGTTCTTGGTATCAGCCAGAACTTGTCCAAACACAGGCACATAAAGACATGGTTTTCTGTATCTTCAAGCAAATAGCAGGCTGGCCACAAATTTGTAGGAAGCCATTACTTCTGCATTGAAACAAGCCCTGTATGGTATGAGTATATTATTATGGACCCATTACAAAACAGAGGGCATAAGTCTGCCTTCACTTTCAAGCAAGACATGAGGTTTCAAAGACAGACACTAGAATATACATTCACCAAGTAGGGGTTTTGCCTCTTCTGTTCAGTGATGTGCTCCCCACGGCAAGTGCTGGTAGAATGAATGTAACACAGGCACGCAGCCCGAGGCTCCGGGCGGGACCTCCTGACCGAGATCCCTTCTATCCCTTCTGCCCTTAGGGGAAATATTTGAGAATCATTGGATGATGCATTTTCTCATTGACTCCCCCTTACAACCCTCTGGCTTTCTGTGAAAGACATCTTCACTGAGGGCAAACCTTGAGCACCTGAACTGCCCCCCCCAGATTTGAGGATGTCCCCACTGAGTGTGGGTGGGAGATGGGGCCTCATTCGCAGTCAGAAGCTGAAAAAGCCAGCTGCATGTTTGACTTGTCCCCACAGGTAGGACTGGACACACACCAAAGCAGCAGGTGGCACACAGATACGGGATCAGATCAGAGTTCCCTCTGCTGGGACCTGCGGTAGCGTCCAACGGGACCAATGTCACAGGGCCTGGACCAGCCTGCCCTCGGCTGTGCCCTAGCTGTCCTTCCTGGTCTCAGCCCAAGCCAAGCCAGGTCCCTCCCCGGTGATTCTCCAAGCTACCCCGCGTCCTTCTAGCATCTGGGCTTAAGAGTTGTTTTCTGCAGGTTTTAAGTAAGAACCTTGGTGTCAGGGCACCTGGGTGGCTCAGTCGTTTAAGCATCTGCCTTCGGCTCAGGTCGTTGTCTCAGGGTCCGAAGATCGAGTCCCGCGTTGGACTCCTTGCTCAGCAGGGAGTCTGCTTCTCTCTCTACCCCTCTGCCTCTACCCCACCGCCCCGCTTGTGCTCTCTCTCTCTCTCAAGTAAATGAATAAAGTCTTAGAAAAGGAAAGAAAGAAACTTGGTATCATTATCTCCATTTGGGGGAAGAGCCAGGCTTAGAGGGGTGTTGACTGAGCACAGTACTGCTGTGTGCCAGGCTTTGCTTCGTCCTACTTTGGAGGGTTAGATGTGAAAGGCGGCAGTTTCAGTAAAATATGATTGGGGGGGGGGGGTACCAGGCCCCCGCCCAGTAGGTGGAGTGCCTGGAGGCAGCAGGGGAGGCTTCACGGAGGAAGTGGCGTAAGTTGAGACTCACAGTGGGGGAAGAGGAGGACTTTTCTAGCTGTGGTGTGTTCAGGGTACAGCGTGTTACTTTCCAGGCTGGAGTGATTGGTTCAGGGGGATCGTGACAGAAGGGAATGCAGGGGACGCTGGAGGCCGCTCACTGCCTTATTAATGAGCCTGGATTTGGGAGGCATCTTCCCAGTTATAAGTAACAGAAATAGATTTGGGCTAATTTTAACAGAAAGGGACTCATCTGAAGCATATCCGGTAACTTACAGATCCGAAAGAAAAAAAAAAAAAAAAGAAAGAAAAGAAAAGAAAAAGGCTCATGAATTAGGTCTGGAAAAGAACAGGAACTAGGAGGTGCCAAGAGTCTAGGCCGTGAGGACTTTTGGTTGGTCAAGGTGGTACCGTTGTTGCTGCTGCTGGAGTCGGGGAGCCGGATTCCTGCAGCCTTGGATCAAGCCACACAAGATTCAAAGCTTCTAGAGAGGGGCACCTGGGTGGCTCGTTGATTAAGGGTCTGCCTTTGGCTCTGGTCATGATCTCAGAGTCCTGGGTTCGAACCCCGCATCGGGCTCCCTGCTCAGTGGGGAACCTGCTTGCCCTTCTCCCCCTGCTCCTCCTCTCTACTCATGCTCTCTCTCTCTCCCTCTCTCAAATAAAATCTTTAAAAAAGGTGGGGGTACCTGGGTGGCTCAGTGGGTTAAAGCCTCTGCCTTCAGCTTGGGTCATGATCCCGGGGTCCTGGGATCAAGCCCTGCATCGGGCTCTCTGCTCAGCGGGGACCCTGCTTCCCCCCCCCCCTGCCTGCCTCTCTGCCTACTTGTGATCTCTCTCTCTCTCTCTGTCAAATAAATAAATAAAATCTTAAAAAAAATACATAAGAAATGTAAAAGGGAATGACGACGCTCTGCAGAATTTGGAGACCTGCTGGGTTTGACGTGCCCGTGGAGAATCCCGTTGGACAGGTTTAGAATTTAAGAGAGAGGCTAGTGAGTCATCACCTAAAGAGACAGTTGAAGTTATAGACATAAGTAAAATTGCCCAGGGAGACGAGGCAGAGCGAGAAGTGGGCGTGGCTGAGGAGGACGAGCGGAAGGAAACACCCTCTTGGAGGGGTGGGCAGAAAAGTAGGTAGCAGGCTGGAAAGAATCAGGAGAGGCATGTGTCCTTAAAAAAATAGAGTTCCGGGAAGGGGTGGCCAACATTATCAGATGCTGGCGAGGAGTCACGGGGGATAAGCCCTGAGGATCAGTCAATCCACTGGAGTTGACCATTTGAAGGTCACTGAGAGAGTTGGTTGGAGATCTTCCAGCACAGTCCTTAGGACAGAAGCCAGTGCATTGGAGAGGGCGAAGGAGAAGACTCTAGGTAAATACGAGCTTCTCCGGGGGCAGGCGCTGGCTGGGAGGGGAAGGACAGGTGTGGCGGTAGCCAGAGAGGACCCCAGGGTCAAGGGACGGTAGATGATGAGTGTGCTGAGGGCCCTTTACTAAGTCTTGCCTTCCATCTGATGGTTCATCCAAATATTGACCCTGAGTTCCAAAGGGCAAAAATGGTTTTTAACACCGAAAACATGAATCATGAGGACAGCGGATGACATCAGTCATGTACATAGTAGAATGTCTATTTGTTATCAAACAGTGAAAACAGTCCAACTTTTGGGGGGTTCAAAACAGGAAATAAAGGCAAACATGGTGCAGGGTCTTATGACTGCTTGCCACTCCCTGTGGTTTCGTCAGCGCATTCTGAGAGGAGAACATTCGTATTTCCAAGTATTACCATTGCTGGATTGGTGTCTCCTCCTCATTCTTTCAGTGGTTTTTTAATTTTGTCTGTTTTGTCCACTAGAGGAGCCAGTAGCCAGTAACCACACGTGGCTATTTTATTTTTAACAATTTAAATCTAAATAGAATTTAAGAACACAGTCCCTCAGGCACACCAGCCACATTCCAAGGGCTCCAAAGCTACGTGTTGTAGCGGCAGCTGTATTGGGTGGTACAGAACGTTTCCATCCCTGCAGGAACGAACAGCGGATACACGCAACAATGGAGATGAATCTCAAAACTCCGATGCTGGGGGATGCCTGGGGGGGCTCAGTCGTTGGGTGTCTGCCTTTGGCTCAGGTCGTGATCCCAGGGTCCTGGGATCGAGCCCCACATTTGGCTCCCTGCTCAGCGGGAAGCCTGCTTCTCCCTCTCTCTCTCCTCCTGCTTGTGTTCCCCCCCTCTCTGTTTCTCTCTGTCAAATAAATAAAATCTTACAAACAAAACAAAACAAAACAAAAACAAAAACTATGTGAGCAAAAGGATGTATATTATTTGATCCCAGTTACGTGACATTCTAGAACAGACCGAACTACTCATGGAGGTTTAGGCATTAGAATAGTGGTTCCTGGAGGGGGGTATCATGGGGAGGGAGAACAAGGTTGTAGGAGCAAGGGTTTCCTTTTGCTGGCTTTTAAACTGGGAGATACTACGGTAAGGCTTGCAAATATACATGCAAATGTATAATGGTTAATTCCATTTTCCAGTGCCCGGTGCTGAAGGCCAGGACCCCTGAGGCCTGACCCCACTCTCACCTTGGCCTGGGACACTTTCTTCTCCACACCAGCATGGGGCTTCTTCTAGAAAAAGAGATCGGGCTTATCTGTCTCCTCCATGGGTGACGAATCCCAAGCATCTTTTCCCCTGGGATGAATTCAAGTCCCGTCTCTAGCCCTGCCTCCCTGCGTGACTCTGGCCAAATAACATCCCTGGGCCGGCCCGGGCTTCCTCGTTAGTGCCCTTCACCGCCCCCCACCCAGTGCCATGGTGTTTGGAAGTGGGGCATCTAGGAGGCAGTCAGGTCACGGGGGTGGAGCCTTGGGAAGGGGATCTGTGTCCTTAGAAGAGACACCGGAGACGTGGCCTCTGTGTCTAGCATGGGAGGATACGACAAGAAGATGGCTGCAAACCAGGAAGAGGGTCCTCCCCAGAGGCCAGATCTGCTGCCCCCTGGGGCTTGGACTTCCCAGCCTGAAGAACTAGAAGAACTAAAGCCTGTTGTTGAACCCACCAGGGCTGTGGTATTCTGTTAGAGCGGCCCAGACTGCTAAGACCCTGGCAGGACCCCAGGAGTCCCACTGATTGCATTGGAGAGTCTCATAGCTTAATGGGCAGGCCCCACGGGACTAGAAACAGCTGGTCTCCCCAACCCTTGCCAGCACCCCCAACCCCGCTCAGGGCCCGAATGCTTCTTTGCTCAAAGGCAAGCTTTCATGGAGCACCTGTCTGCCGTGCCTGGCTCTTGGCATCCTTGTCTCTGAGCCTTGCACCCGGCGGGGATTCTATCTGCAGTTCAGGAACCAAAACCTCGGAGGGGTCAGAAGCGCCCGGGGGCGGGAAGCGAGCGGGCCGAGGCTGCCCACCGGCCTGCTGCTGGCCAGTCCTGCCCTTCCCGGGCGGCGCTGCGGTCCAGGCTCCTGGGATTTCCTCCCTGAGGATGAGCACCAGCCTCGGCGTCTCGCTTCCAGCCTTTTCCTGTCCCTTAGCGGGAAGAGGAGAGCTCACATCGGAAGAATTTTTATTTTGAATCTGTGCCTCCTGTCTTTAGACTCCCACTGGTCCTGGGTGCGGGGAGATCTGGGCAGCCAGGCCCTACCTGCTCTGCCTCGGCCGGAGCTCTTCCCTCGGACGGAGGGTCCTGGGTGGGGGTAAGCCAGGAGGGGCTGCTGCAGCCCCTGTTCGAGGACACAGCAGTGGTGGGGGAGGTAGGAGGGATTTGCTGAGCTGGGACTGGCTAGCAGAGTCCCTCTCCCTCTGTCTGAGCCCTCAACCCTGGAGGACAGAACAGGAAAAATGAGATGAGGACATCCAGCCCTGAGCAAGGAACTAGCTCAGTGTCCTAAAACCGAGGTCCCAACCAGCACCCCCTGGGCCTTCTTCTCCCCTTGCACCTGGGAACAGAGGCCGATGGGCTCTGCCACCCAACACACAGCATGTGGCTGGAAATCAGGGTGCTGGAGCCAGGCCAACGTTTGCCTTTTCCTACACGTCTCGGCAAAGCTCCTCTAAACCCTCGCTTCCCCCAGCAGGAAAAGCATATGTTCTTTCCATATAGAGGAGAAATTGTTCCACGAGTGAGTAAGCCTCTTGGCGGCGGAGCCCGGCCCAGCCCTCAGCACGCCGGGCAAGACGTGGGGCAGCCTTCTTACCGATATTGGAACCAACCCCAGGCTGGCTCCTGACCCTCCAAGACAGTGGCCCTTTGCATGGGGCCTTTGGTGGGGAGCGGGGCCTGGGTAAGTGCCCGAAGAGAGTTAGCAGGCCATGCCAGAGAACCCTTTCCCTGAACAGAAGCACTTTCCCCCATGCAGGCCGGGCCAGGCTGGGCAGAGGAGGGCTGGAAGGCTGAGGGGTTTCAGGCGGCAAAACAGGCCTCAGTTAGAGGGGACTCGGGTGCACCGAGGGAAGCGGGACCGTTCCAAGACTGTTCCCCTCCAAATTCCCCTCGATGCCTCAGGGTTAGGCGGCAACAAGCGACCGCATCCTTGGTGCCTGCACTCATTCTGCCAGAGCTGTGTGAACATACGGGTCTTTCCAAAGCCAGCCCTGGCCGGAGGGTGCCACTTGTTCGCTTGTCCCAGCGGAGTCCTGGTTCCCACCGCACCTCTTCCCCATCTAAGAATCCGCTGAGAATGGGGCTGAGGAGAGCAGGCAGAGAAGGGACAGGCAGGCTGGGTGGCGGGTGGGCGGCGGAGGGTGGAGGGGGACAGAGGAGAAATGGGAGGGGCTCCGCCGAAGAGGAAACCGTTGAAGAAATTGAGGGCATTAAACCTGGAAAGTCAAAGACTCGGGGTAGAGGTGTGAGAAATGAAAGTGATGTAAAGGTGGGTGACAGGTCACGACGTACGAGTGGGATTGGATTTATCCCAGGTCTGAGCAGGCATTTCCAGTTCTGCACGGCACGTCGGGGCTGAGTCACTCCTTTATTGCCCGCACTGGTCCCTTATGCATTTACGCCTATGGGCATTGGAAAAGAGGTCCTGACCAGGCCAGCCCTTCTTCTCTTGGCTCACCTTGTAGGCCCGCCTGGGACAGGAGGAGGTGGCAGGACCTTCCCATGGGCTCAGGAGAGACCACACGCCATGAGCTGCCCTGCCCTGGCTGGGGTGCCAGATAGAACTTCCACCTGCTGGAAACCCTCAACACTGCCAGCCCCACCTCCGCCCTCCTCAAGCTGCCGTTAAACCGGGATCCACCCAGGTCCCCGGGGACTGGGTCTTCCGACCCAGGACAGCAGAGTCCTTCTCCTGGCCTTCCTGCCCTGGAGCAGAGATAGTCCCCCAGGGTATTTCGGGTCCTGGAAGGGAAGAGATAGAAGGGACAAAGTGAGGAAGGTCACCCCCCGACCCCCGGTCCAAGAGGGCGGCACAGGGGACAATGACAGCAGCGGTGGGTCTGAAGGAAGGTGGGGCAGGGTTGAGGAGGTGGGGGATTGGAAACCAACCGGGGGAGCCAAGTGGGGCCACCGAAGGGCTCGGGAAGGAGAGAACAGAAGCCAAAGCGATGCTAAGCCCAGCTGGGCCTTATCCCCGTGTGCCCGGGGTGGAGCCCGACCTGCTCTTGCCAGGACTGAGGGCTGGAGAGCAGGACGGCATGGCCTCCCCGGGCAAGGAGAGGTCACCTGCACCCTGTATAGGCCGGGCCAGATGGCAGGGCGGTTTCACTTCCCTGGCCCCGTCTGCTCCCATGATAGCTATGGAAGTTGGGACTAATATCCCCATTTTACAGAAGAGGAGACTGAGGTGGAAGTTGTGCAAGGCCGAGTCTAGCTCCAGGGTAAGGGCGGGGCTCGTGGGCCTTTACCAGCTCTAGGTCGCTGGGAGCGGGTCTGCTGCAGACGACAGACCTCGTCCCAAAGCAGCCACTCAGCAAACATCACCTTCCTGTCCTCTAAGCTTTACAGTCTCATGGAAGGACACCGACACTTGCAGGCCACAGCTCCTGTTGTGCTGGGACCCAGGTGGGTCAGGAGTCCTGAGGCGCAGCCCAGAGGCAGGCCTTTATTTTGATTATGATCTGTAGTGCTGGGCGTCATTTGTGGGTCCCCACCCCCACCAGCTGGGGCTGGGCACCCTGCTCGTGGGCTCTGCACCCTCTTCTCCGTCCGCCTGATGATGGGGCACCTGCTCTCTGAGCTGAGACACACAAGCCACATCAGCCTGACTCTGCGGCTGGTGCTCTCTACTGGCTGTACAGAAGGTGGGGGTCTCGCGAGCGGGGCCGGGGCCCACAGCACATGCCCCGGGCCCCGGGGTCCTGGCCCTCAGCTCAGCGCCCACCTGGGAGGTAGGGTGGGCGCCTCCTCACGGGGGACATCCAAGCACCATAGCCGGAAGCGGGAAGCTGGGGTAGAGACTTCCTTGGGGACCACCTTTGCTCTGGGAATCCCAGTTCATCCTTCCTTTCAAGGTGGAAAAGACCTTGGCCTGGGAGGCTGAGAGCCAGGGCTCACCTTCCAGGCCAGTCCCTGCTGCAGCCCCCAGCGGTTTTTAAAGACACAGCCCCTCACACCTCATGCTTCCTAAGTGTTCCAGGGCTGGTCCCACCTTCCAGGCCCCAGGGACCCACAGATGGCCCAAGGGCGCCACCTGGTGGCCAGTCTCAGCCAGACGGGGCAGCTGCAGAAGGCGGGGTCACAGCCCTGAAAGTCCCGCGCCAGTGAGCAATGGGGCAGGAGAGCACCTTAGGGAGCAAGCTGCCCCTCTCTGCTCTCCCAGACCTGGGAGGGATGGAGCTGCCCCACCGCCGGGTTCCCAGAGGTCAGTGTGCAAATGGGCAGGTGGACCCTGGTGGTCCTCTGACCATTAGCCAAGGGCTCTCAACCATCAGCCAATGCTTCGCTGTGGTTCTCGAAGCACAGTCGAGACCAGCAGCAGTGGGATCAACGGGGAACTTGTAGGAAATGCAGATTCTGGGCCTCTACCCCAGACCGGCGTTGGCAATTCTGGGGGTGCGGTCCAGCACCCTCCAGGTGAGGCTGATGCTTGGTCCAGTGTGAGAACACTGTGCTTGGGGCCTGGGGTTGCTTAACAAGCATCTGGGGTGACTCAACAGTCCTGGACATCAGAATCCCCCGTGGAGGGTCTGATCAGCATTACCTGCCGCCCATCCCCCCCTCAACACACACACAGTTCTGTGTCTAGAGACACTGGACACAGATTAAAATAACTCTACAGCTGATTCCAGTGAGCAGTCACTGCTCTGCTGTGGACTCTTCTCCCCACGAGCTACGCATGCCCCATTCCGGGGTTCGGCTCCCGTGGCAGAGCACAGCTGCTCTCCCCGGGGTCTCCTCGATCATCGAGCATCAGAGACGGTAACCAACTGAGGTTTGCTGGGTGGGTGTTTAAGCTCTGACAGGCGTGATGCTGGGGGCTCTGTGTGCGACAAGAACCCTATGAATTGTTACAATTCCCCCACTTTTTAGGGGCACCTGGCTGGCTCAGTTGGTGAAGCGTCTGTCAAATAAATAAATAAAATCTTTTTTTTTTTTTAAAGAGTTCCCATTTTACAGGTGGAGAAACTGAGGCACAGAGTTCAGTAACTCACTCTAGCTACTAAGACTCTATCCTAGTTCTGACTTCAAAATCCACTACCTTTGCTTCCTCGTTTTACAAGAGGGGGGATGACTTGCTGAAGGTCACCACATTCCCCGGACCTCGGCTTCAGAGCAGTGGCACCCATTTCAAGATGGCACGAACGGACCTCTGAGCCAGGAGCCACTGCCTCAGGAAAAGGGAGGTGGAGGCAAGGGTTTAGTTACATGCCACCTCGATTCCTCCAACTGCTTCTTGGACGCACAGGAGTCAAGATTATTCAGGAAACCAATACCCCCAGTCCCCCACCCCACCCCCGTTCCAGCTTGGTCTTGACCGTCCTCTAAGCGTCATGCAGACTGGGGCCCATCACCCTTCCCCGGCTCAGAGAAAGGCTAGGGGAGTATCCAATGATGGAGCAGAAAAAATATAGAGCTATTTTATTACTAAAGATGCATTTTCCAAAAGCAAGGGGGTTGCTGTCTTGAAGAGACGATGACATTGGGGACGTTCAGGCGGAAGGGGCCGAAAGGAGCCCCAGCCCCTCTCACCCAGGGAAGGCAGCCATCAGCGGGCTCGAAGCCGCTGGGAGAGCTTGTAGAGCTCCATCGAGGCCCTGGCGTCCTCCACAGAGCTGTGTCCGGAGCGGTCGTTCTGTAAACACAGGCGCAGGGGGAGGGCTCAGGTGGGGCTGAATGCAGAGACCCCGGGTGACCCGGGCCTTCCCTGCTCACACCCCGGGTTCCCGGGCACCAAGGTGGGTCCGTGAGCGAGTCTCCCCAGGCTTCTGATGCCCCTGGACTCAGCAGGTTGCTGGAGCAGGCCTGGCCTCAGCTGTCAGCCCCGGAGTTGGGGCCCTAGGCCCAGGCGTGGCCAAGCACAACTTCCAGCCTCCAGAGAGCCGGGCTGTGCCCTCGGGGTGGGGGTGAGGGGCAGACTTGCTGTCCGACACATAGGGAGCCCCGCGGCACGGACCCATGTTAAAACAATAGGTCAAAACAATGTTTTTAGGGGCGCCTGGGTGGCTCAGTGGGTTAAAGCCTCTGCCTTCGGCTCGGGTCATGATCTCAGGGTCCTGGGATCGAGCCCCGCCTCGGGCTCTCTGCTCAGCAGGGAGCCTGCTTCCCTTCCCCTCTCTGCCTCTCTGCTTACTTGTGATCTCTGTCAACCAAATAAATAAATAAAATCTTAAAAAAAAAAAAAAAACAATGTTTTTAAAGCGCCACCTCAGTGAATGCACGTGATGACCATCCTGTCCCTGGTCCCGTGGGCCACGAGGCTAATGGAGGGGCCCAAATTCAGGCCCTTTCCCGGCGACCTACACAATTCCCGGTCACCCGGCCAAGTGGTGCCTCCTGCCTCAGGCCGGAGCTCACCCTTCCGACTCGTGCACACCTGCCCTCCTCCCCACCCACCCATCCTTCACCCCTTCAGGCTAATGGGCCACTCTCCCTCCCAGCAAGGGTTGCTCAAGCATGGGGCGGGCCCAGCCCTGCTCAGCCGCGCGTCTCCAGCACCCCATCCAGCCCAGCCCAGAGTAGGGGCTGGTAAGTATCTGCTGGCCAGGGAAAGCCCCACATGCAGCTGCGACTGCTAGTGTGCGGCCCACCTCGGTAATCTCACGAGAACCAACACCCGGATGCCTTCGCCCGGGGCTTGCTGGAGGTGACAGATGCTGAGGGGTGGGGGCCCCTGGGAGCAGCAGCAGCTGCCATGCCTGAGGGGAGCTGTCCGGACCCCCCCGCTCCCTGCGTAAATCTGAGGTCTGTGGGATTTCCCAGAGGCCCACGCTGGGGTTAAACTTTGGTTATCCACGCAGTACCTGGCTTGAGTTTGAAAGCACCCAAACAAAACCTGTATGGGGTGCCTTCTTTTCCCTGCCTGTCATCCCCGCTCTCCTGGAGCGGCCTGGGGTCAGCTCTGGAGTAAAGCTCCCACACTCTGGTGCTTGTCTGGGGCCGGGGGCTGGGGATGCCCGGAGCCAGCACCCCTTTCTTGCTGGCGAGCCCACGGTCTCTTAGGACTTGGGGAAGGACTTGCTGGGGAGCAGAGCATCTTTGGGGCCAAATGTGGGGGTTCTGGAGCCTCTGGGGACTGTGAGAGCCTTGTAGGAGGAGGAGGCCTCTGAAGCCCAGAAAAGTGGGAAGGCCGGTGGCGGTGGGGGGAGGGGGCGCGTCTCACCTGGATGCGCCGGTGGAGGAGAACCTCGCTGAGCTTCCGGAGGGAGGCCTGCTTGTGGGACGGCAGGTTGGCCTGCTTCAGCAGCACCTTGTCGGTGGACGTGTCGTGGACAGAGTAGTTGACCATGTCCTCCTTCAGCGCCTGGAAGTCGTGCTTCAGGTCGTGGCCCACCACTAGTTTGCCTCTCAGGAGCTGCAGGATCTGGCCGGGAGGACAGCAGCCCGCACCTCACGCAGGGTCCTCTGCGCGGGCCAGGGGACCACCCGCAGGAAGCAGCCCCCCACCCCTCGACTTGCTGTGGGACTTTGAGCCAATTGTCCCCCCCTCTCTGGGCTTCCAACCTGTCGTCTACAAAATGGGGAGACTGGACGGGCCCCTCCTCATGCTCCGTGGTTGCGGTCGGTGCCAAAGGGGAGTCCCTGACTCCTTCAGGGGCTTCCACGGAGAAGAGCAGTGGCCGAAGCTGAGCAGGTCCCACGGGCCGGGCTGAGTACGTCACACATGTTAGGTCGTCTAATCCTTTCAACAACCCTCACTCTGGCAGGCAGCATAGCAACCCCGCAAAGATGCGGACGCCTTACTGGGCAGAGGGGAGTTAAAGTTGCAGACGGGCTTCAGGTAGAAGACGACCTCCCAGGAAGGGCGATCGCCTGCACGGCTCATGGGGGCCCCACATCATCGCAAGGACCCTCAGATGTGGAGGTCAGTGATTTTCCCTGAGGGCCTAACAGGCAGCTGCTGGCCTGGGGGAGTGAGGCAGGGGCCAGGTGTCAAGGACACGGCGGCCTCTAGAAGCTGGAAAAGGCAAGGAGACGCACCCTCCTGCAGAGCTTCCAGAAAGGAGCACGGCCCTGCCCACCCCTCGATTTCGGCTGTTGGGACCCGTGCCAGACTCCCTACCTGTGGAACGGCGAGCCGACATGTCCGTGGTGCCTCAAACCACACGGCTTATGGTTTCGTTACAGCAGAACCGTAAGAAGCTAACAGAGCTGGGAGAGAGGCCTGTCCTTGATGGACATTTTGCAGAGGAGAAAAACTGAAGCCCTGAGAAAGGGAAATAATTTGCCCCCGGGTTACTCTGTGGATTTTAAGCAAGTTTGCGGGTCCCTTGGCGCATCCGCTCTCCAAAGGTGGAGCTCAGCCACCCTCGCCTCGAATGAATACGGGCCTGGCTACCTGACTTCTGACTTCTCGGGGGTCAGTCCCTCAGCAGCCCCGAGCTACCCCGAAGCCACCTGCTGGAGAGACCACAGGGAGCCGGAGAGCCAAGCCCGAGGGGCCCCAGCAGGTGAGCTGGCAAAGCTCCCAATGATTCCGGCTCCCGGCCTGTGGAACACCTGAGCCCACAGGCCAAGCCCTGTCCAGATTGCAGATGTGTGAGCACAGTAAATATTGACCTTCTGTGAACCACTATGTTTGGAGGTGATTTGCTAAGCACCATTAGGTAACTGGGACAGTCACACAGCCAGCAAGTGACTTAGTGACAGAGCGAGCCTTCAAAGCCACACTCAGAGCAGGCCGGCTCCAGGCCTCCACCAGCCACGTAGCCGAGCTTTAGGGGAGCAACCGGAGGCACCCACACAGGTGCCTCCATCCTGACTCCATTCCCGTGGCGGCCCCGTGGACAGCCTCCTACCTCGGGCCCCACGGGCCGGTCCCCTTTCTTTACTGTGGCTGTCATCAGGATGCAAGGGGGACCTTGGGCGAAGCCGTATCAGGCCCTCCCTGGAGGGGCAGCTTAGGGCTCAAGCCCTTCTTCGGTCAGCTCTTCAGTAGCTTCTGTCCTGTCTTCTGGCTAACACCCTCCCATGCCCTGCTTCTGCTTCTAGTGGCTTCCTGGGACATCACGTGGGCTTTACGTGCCCTCCCTTGGCCACCACAGGATTGCTGTGGACAGTCCACAGAAGGGGAAGCCAAGGCTCGGATACATGAGGCGACCTGTCTGTGGGGTCTGTCCATCTGCCATCAGCGGGCAGGGTCACCAGCCCGCCCATCACCGCGTCCCCCGTTCCCATGGTTTGTCAGTTGTCGGGCCACCGCTGGACAGAACCCGCAGTCAGCCTGGGAACTGGGGAGGCTCGCTGGAGGAATGGAGCTGGGCTGGGCGGGGAGACACCACAATGGGCTGAGGCATCCCCGGGGAAGCACGGGACATCTGGGATTCGGGGTGTCACTGCTGCTGACCCAGGACTCACGTGAGCACTGAGGGCACACGGCCTCAGCAGCAGCTGAGTCCTGTGTGTAGGAAAGCTCAGGGCTGCACTGGGCAGCCGGGGGCCACACACCCTTTCTCACTGACATCCTTTAACATTCCTGAACAATGTGGCCTGTTTGCCACACATAGACCTGAACAATGTGGCCTGTTTGCCACATATAGACCAGTGAGGAGCTGGCTCGGGCCCAGTTCACACAGAGCCCTGAGGGACTCTCTGCCATCCCAGAAACTGCATCCACAGGTCCCAGGAGCCAAGAGGACCGAGTCACTGGGACTTGGTGGCTTCCTGGGAACTTAATCACTTCTGGAACCCGAGGGTCCGGGGGCAGGGGACTCATGACAAGACAGTATACGAGGAGTGGACAAGCAGTAGGAAGAGGAAACCGGGAAAAGAGAAAAATGTCTTTGGCAGGGAGATGCCAGCAACTTCTCAGGGCAAGGATGCTGGGCCCCGGGCAGGGAGAGACAGCGGGTCCTCACTGTGTGCTCTCAGGTCAAAGACCATATGTGGGCTTCGGTTCCCCCAGGTGGAAGGTGAAGGCAAGGAGAGGTGAGGCTCCGGTGACTTCCTGAGGCAGAGCTGGGGAGGGAGGTGGGGGGCCTGCCGGAGCCCGGGCACGGGAAGGTGCCAGCTGGGGGGCCCTCAGGTCTGTGGGACCTGCCTTGAGTCAGCGTCAGGAGGCAGGTCTGTCGGACACAGGGGCAGAGTTTCAGATTCCTGGAGAGCACAGTGGGGAGGAGGAAGGACACATTTACCCATCTGCTCTCGTCACTGGCCCTGGGACAGGGACTCTCCTCACCTCAGCCGGGCACCTCTCAGCTCAAGGAGTTCAATTTCCCTGCCACAGAGGAGGGGACTGGGGGCCAGAGACATGGAAAGGTGTGCCCAGGGGACACAGCTGGTGAGTTGAGAGCTACAGTGTGGTGTCTGGAGCTGCCTGACCCCGTCCCTGTCATTACAGTTGTCCTTGTCACCACTTGCTGGAACCTAGCTCAGCAGTAGTAATGTCGGAGGTCGTGGAGGGGGATGCTGGACCCATGTCAGCTCTCAGTGAGGACTTCCTGAAGCAGAAATGGGGCCCCTGTGAGGCTGGAGTCATCATACCATCTTCCTGATGGGGAAAGCGGGGCACAGAGCAGCGTGTGCCTGTGTCCCATGGTGGCGGGTGACGGCCAGGGATGCCGCTGCATTCCCACTCCCGTTCCAAGTATTTCCCAGAGGTGCCTGATCAGAAAAAATCACCTGGGGCCCTTGTTAAAAATCCATAGGGCCAGGCCCTCCTGTCACCTTCTGGAGTGGCCCTGGTCGCCTCCTTCATCCAGTCCCCTGCCTTGCTCTGCAGGTGCACCCACCCCAGCTTGTGCCCGCATCCTGCAAGGCTGCTTCCGCTGGGGGAAGCCTGGATGGTGAAGCCATCCTCCTCCATCTGGCCGGGCCCCAGGGACACCGGCCCGGTGGCAGGGCCCCAACAGGGCACTTGGCCCAAGCACGGGTGGCCTTGGCAGTAGCTGAGAAACAGCTGTAGGAGGCCTCCCTTCTGCTGCTTTTCCCTCCTAAACCCCGAGGCTTCATGGGATTCAGCTGGTTTGTCTGCCAACTAAAAATGAAATTATCCCTCCCCAATCCTGATCATGGGTAGATGCTACTCAATGGACTGGGTTAACATTAAGAGAGCATAAACTTACAAAAATACACTATAGGTGATTAAAAATTACTATGAAAAGATGGGGCGCCTGGGTGGCTCAGTGGGTTAAAGCCTCTGCCTTTGGCCTGGGTCCTGGGATCGAGCCCCGCATCGGGCTCTCTGCTCAGTGGGGAGCCTGCTTCCCCCCACCCGCCTGCCTCTCTGCCTACTTGTGATCTCTCTCTCTGTCAAATAGATAAATAAAATCTTTAAAAAAAAAATTACTATGAAAGGAAAAAACAGCATTCATTAGCCCACCAGGTGAGAGGCCGAAATCTGAACACTGAGTTGTATCACAGCTTTGCTGTGTGTTCTTAAGTAAGTTGCCGCCCCTCTCTGGACCTGTCTCCTCCTGTGCTGACAGCCTGATCTGTGGGGCTCTATAGACCAGCTGTTCAACTTGGGCATTCTTGATGCTTCTTTGGTGTGTGTGTGTGGCTGGGGGGAGGGGCTGTCCTGCACGTTATAGGATGGTTTAGCCCCATCTCAGTCCTCTCCCCACCGGATGTCAGTAGCAGGTCCCCTGCCCCCTTTATGACAACCAGAAATGTCTCCAGATACTGCTAAACATCCCTTGGTGGGGGCAAAATCACTCCACACTGGGAACCGCTGCTCTAGATGATGGTCAGACCTAGAGGTTTCAGAAGATGACAGGCAGTAACTTCCCACTATGAAAATAATCAAACCACATTACAAAAAATCAAAACAAAGAAGGGAGTGGTGGGATCCCACGCACATTCTCAGTGGCCTGTGGCAGGAACCCTCCTGGGTGCACTGGGTGGGGTTTCCGGCTCCCCAGAGCCCTGCTGGCCGCCACGGGCTGGTCTATGGCTCACCACGAGCCAGGCCCACTCACCGCTCCCGTCGGAGGAAGAGACAGGTTGGTGAGCCCCGTTGGGAAGTTGTCTGCATGAAACCAAGGCCTGGCGAGTCCTAGGCTCACCTGAGAGGTGTCCCCCAGCCCTGGGGGATCCGATAAATAGCTGATAGGCTTCTCCCCTTTGGGAGCCCCCAGCCAGCACATCTTGGGACCCATGAGCCCGGTCTCTGACTTTGGGATTAGAACATGGGGGCGACAGAGTGGGATCGAGCTGCCTCCGTGTCCTTGTTTGTGGAAACAAAGGACAGCTGTTGCCTTGTACCACATCTTCACGCACAGGCTGTGCCTGACCCTGTCCCTCACATTTGCCGGCCACCTAGCATTCAGATGAGATGTTTATACACGTTCATGATGGGATCTGAATATCCCAGAGCAAATTCTGGAGCCAGGATTTGGGTCTCCACTCTACGCCTTCGTTGGAGAGCCTGCGCAGCCTTGCGCCTCAGTTTGCTCATCTGTAAAATGGGGCAGCGATGCCGGTTAGCTACTTCCCAGGGCTACTATGGGGAGCAAAGGCAGGGGTGCATGGCCAGCGCTTAGAACAGAGCCAGAACACGATGCTGGATACACCTGTCCTGCTTCACCCCCTCCCCATGGCCCAGACACTCCTACCGAAGGGCGCAGAGAAGTTTAGCAACAAGCCAGACGACACACACCCACATCCATGCACGTCTAACAAACAGTGTGCTTGCCCTCCAGTCCCCGGCTGGGTGTGCATCACTGCCTCTTGGCAGCCAAGGCCAGCATGAGGGCGGAGGGAACTTTGTGCCACGCAGCTCCCGGAACACCTGTATTTTATGAAAATCAATTCAACTCTGATCCCACAAACATTCTCAGGGTACCTTCTGAGCACAAAGTACACCACCCAGTCTGGGGGCAGAGGAAACACAGCAGCGGCATGGAACTAGGCAGACCAGGTGTACGGACAGGCAAGCTTTAAAGTACAGGGGCCACAGCAAGAGAACTAGAGGCCCCATGCAGGGAGGTGGCGATGATGGGCAGGGTAGGCGGGGGGTAAGGCCTGCCAGCATGGGGCAGGGATCTGGGGCAGGGAAGGGGGCTGGGGAGAGTACGGGTGTGGCTGGGTAGTGACTGAGTCATGAAAGCGGGCAGGAAAAGCAGGTTGGTAGGGTGCGGAGGTCCACGAGTATTGTGCTGGGGGACCTTGGGCAATGGGGAGCCACGGGAGGTGTTTGAGCAGTGGTATGGGGAAGCTGTGATCTGAGCCAGGCCTGGGAAAGTTTCTCTGGCACAGCTTACCTGCCGTTCAGGCAGAAAATGAGAGCCAGAATCTAAGACCACAGTTCTGAAGGGAAGTCAGAAAGGGGACTCAGACGGATCATCTGGGTGTCTGCCCTTCTCCCTCCACGGGCACAGTTAGTGACCATCACTGTGGGCCCGGCACTGTGCTCCGGGCTACAGGCCATAGCACTCCACCCAAACTCCAAGGGCGAGGGAGGAGGCATCAGCAGCCACGTCACTGATGAGCAAACAGGTTCAGAAAGTTCGAGAACTTGCCAAAGGTCACACAAGCCGGTGAATGATGGAGCAGGAAATACAAACCTCAGATATGGTTCAAAGGTCTGCCTGGTCTATAGATTCTTGGCTCCCTGTCTGAACGACTGCTCAGGGGGCAGTCCCCGGGCAGGGTTCAGAGCTACACACAGGAAGCCTGGGGCCTAGCACAATCTGCAAATGAGATTCGAAGCATTCTGCCCCAAATCTGGGTGGGGACCAAAGGCATGCAGGGACTTGGCTGTGTGTCCAGGCCAGGGGATGCGAGCAGGATTTCCCTGCTGCCTCCTCTCCTGCTGTCCCCTGCTCTGGGCTCTCCTGTCCTTTTTGCTACTCTACCAGCGAGCGGGGGGGGGGGGGGTGGGGAGAGGAGGAGGAGGACGGGGAGGAAGGATGGGGATATTTAGTCCACCTGGCCTCTCAATGGGGATCTGAGTATGGGGAGCTCTTGCCATGACCCCGGGCCTCCCACTGACCCCTGAACAGCCAACCCACCTCTTCCTTATGTTGCCCTCCCCTGCTTGGTGACTCCCTTTTGTCTGCCTCCAACCTGACAGTTTTTTCTTCCCAGTCCTCTGTCTGCTGATGCCTCCCCAGGGGCTCTGACTCGTCCCCTATTGACATCTCTTTCCTCACAACCATCTATCCGCCACAGCACCCCCCACTCTAGTCTCCTCAAAACTTGGGTTTGATCCTGCCATGCTCTTGCTCAAGAATCTTCCATGGCTCTCTGTGGCCCACTGGGTTGCAGACACAGGCTCCGCCCATCCCTCGAGAATACCACCAGCCTCACGGAGTCTTTGCAGAACCACGCTGATGACTCAGGGCTCCCTGGCCTCCTCTTAGTACCTAGACGACAGTGCTGTCTGGTAGACCTATAACGTGAGCCACATGTGTAATTTTAAATCACCTAATGGCCATATTTAAAACGGTAAAAATAGGGGAAGTTAGTTTTCATGTTTCGTTGAACCTAAGATTCCAAAATGCTATCATTTTAACATGTCAGTGATGTAAAAAACTACTGAGGTCTTTTATGAATTTTTTAACACAAGTCTTTGCAGTCCCGTGTGCATTTTACATTGATAGCACATCACGGTTCGGACCAGTCATTTTGGGGAGCTCACAGCCACATGTGGCTCGGTGGCCCCCTTGGACACAGAGCTCTAGAGGTCTGGGCCTGAGCTCTGAGTCCTGACCACCTTCTGTTACGTGAACCTTTGCAAATCACTTAGTGCTATGGGTTGAATTGTGTGTCCCCCACCCTGATTCATGTTGAAATCCTAGCCCCCAGGACCTCAAAATGTGAATTATCTGGAAATCGGGTCATTGCAGATGTAACTAGCAGAGACCCTCAGGGCCCTAATACAACAGGACAGCTGTCCTCATACACGAGCCCCAGGGGCACAAAGCACGCCGCAAGGAGAACACCATGCGAACCTGAAGGCAGAGACGGGGGTGATGCCTCTGTAAGCCAGGCCACAGCCAGGCCGGCCAGCCACCCCCAGATGCTGGGAGAGAGACGCGGCACCGACTCTCCCGCACCACAGAAGGAAGCGAGCCTGCCCGCACCCCAGCCTCCACGACGGTGGGACGATGAATTTCTGCTGTTTGAGCCCCCAGTGTGCAGCAAGTCGCTACAGTGGCCCCAGCAAACCAATACACTTAGTTCCAGCGGGCCTCAGTTTCTGCATCTCTCATTTGGGGATAAGAGACGATCGACTGTAACAGCTGACATTTCTCGAGTCCTTACACAGGCACTCTGTCTGGGCGCTCTCTCAGTCCTCACGATAACCCTATGAAATTGTAATTCTTACATCCAGTTTCTGTTACAGGTGTGGGCAACTGGGTACACAGAGCGGTTGCCGCAGTAACTTCCCCGAGGTAACTCAGCTGCTAAGTCAGCAGCCAGGATTCAAGACTGGCCCTGCTGAATCTTGAGTTTACAACCCCCGAGAACCCTCCTGGCGGCTGTCCCGTGAGGTGGGCGCGAGCTCCGGCCTGCCAGTGAGCAGGAAACAGGAACTATTACTGCTTATGTTTTGTTTCTCTCCAGCGCCCGGAGCCTGGGGTGCAGTGTGTGCACCTAGGACAGACCTCGTTCCTCTCTGTTCCTCAGGGACTCCCCCCCACCAAGCCCCAGTAGCCTAGAGACTCATGAATTTACATGCCCTTGTAACCTTCTGAGTATTAACTAAAGCTGGTGCGAGAGAGGTTGAGTTTGCTTTCCATCTAGTGATTTAGTGAAACGGAAACAGAAACAGAAACTGGGACCTAAACAAGTTATCACAACTAGGTGAACCGGGAGGGTGGGAGATCTCGGGGCCACATACTGACCTCGAGCTGATGGAAGGCCTACCGTGGGGCTGGGCACAAGCTCGCCCCTCGGTCCAGGGGCTCCAGGCCTGTTCTCCAACTCCGGGAGCTCCCTACCAAGAGGCTGACCAGGGGCAGCCAGGGTAGAGAAAAGAACCCCACCATGGGGAACCTCAGGTGGGACCAGGTTCCCCCATCACAGGGCCAGCAGGGCGGATCAGATGCCCTGAAGGCCGCTCCCAGATGTGAGTCTAAGGCTGAGGTCAGGAGGCCTTCACAGGGATGCCCCAGAGCTCCCTCACACAGAGGTGGGGGAACCTGCCACATCTGGGGTCACAGGTCGCAGACCCGGCACCCGGAGAAGGTGCCCGGGAAGTGTGCACGTGAGTGTGTGTGCGGGAGTCCGGCCTGGCCCGCGGACAGCCCTCTACTCACCTCCTGCCTGGCCACAGCGAACGGCGTGGCTGTCTCCATGTTCCGAGGTGTGATCCCGCTGAACCTCGTCCTGTAATCCATGATCTCCCCCTCGGGCCGGATGAACCGGTCGTAGAGCACCATGCCATTGATGTCCACGAGGCTGCAGCGAGCCAAGCCGCTCCCCTGGCCACGCCCCAGCCCCACCATCTCGCAGTCGATGGCCACCACCGCAGGGCTGCTCGCCATGCTTCAGCGGGACCCTCAGATGTGCTGGGGAGGCGAGGTGGGTGGGGGGCAACAACTCAACATGAGGACACCGTGGCCCCAGGTGTCCTCAGCCACCACCCCGCCAGCCTGTGCCCTCTGCCCTGTTTGTCATGAACACCACCCAGCAAAAGGCAAAGGGGGCCTCTTGCCACCCCGCCCGGCTTCCGGAGCCCAGCGGTCCTGGGGTCCTCGGGGACGGGCAGGCCACCCCCTCCCTCACCCCCGCTCCGGCTCCCACTCACCTGCCTGCCTCCACTGCCCTTGGCTCACATCTGCCTCTCTGGTGCCACTTCTCCGCTACTGCAGTCCCTCCAAGCTGTGAGTCATCTCTGACTTCACACCGGGAATCCTGACCCTGTTTCAGTTTCTGGTTTTTATCAGGCGAAGTCAGGGACCAGAGGCCGGGCACGTGGGCTGGGTTGCTGCAGCCTCGCTGTCCTCGCAGGTCACCTTTGCCCCTGCCCGCACCCCACGGCCCCACCCAAGTGCATGGAGCCCTCCTCTTCTCAGACGATGGGCTGATGGGAAGCCAGCGGCTTGCCACACCTTTCCTCCGTTTCTCACCTTCCGTCTGTCCAGAGAATAAACATCCCCAGGATCGGGGACCACAGAATGTCCCACAACTTCCGGGGCCACGACCAACCTGATACTTAGAGACGTCTCTAATGGGGGCAGGGGGACCTGGCTCTTGGGACATTGTGGCTATCAACAGTGAGGGCATGAGAAGGCTGGGTGCGAGTGGGGCTGGCCTACCCTCCCCCCAACCCAGGGAAGGCGAGATGGGAGGGAGCCCCTAGAGTCACCAGTGCCTCGGGGGTGTCTCAGAACCTGCCATCTGTCTGCCCTCAACGGGCTCTGCCTTTAGCTGGGCTGACACTGTTTGAGGACAAGGAAAAGAGAGCCTGGATAGAGCCCCACCGGCCTGGCCACACTTCCAGGGGTTACACTTCCTCCCAGGCTAGAACCCTGGCCTCCTACAACCATGCCTCACAACACAGAGAGCCCTCGGTATTTATCGAATAGATGAATGAGTTACAGCTGGGACAAAAACAGAACCAGCTTTCAGTGAGGAAGTCGTTACCATGGACTGGCATCGAGATTCTTGCCTCCTGCCCCAGACGCACGAGGAGTAAGCTTTGAGCCGTGGGATCTGATTTCCCCTAGATGTCACCAAGGTTTGTGGCTTGTAAAGGAATTTCCCCAGGTCCCTGGTGTTTTCACCAAGTGACGTCTGACTGTAGCGGACCTCACCTCAAACATGAAATCCGGTCCTGAAATACACCTTAACGGTAGGGCATAGCTCACGGCTCTCGTTCCATGGGTTTGAATTTGAGATAGGAGATTATTTGGGGTTCCCATCCTGAATGAGCTATTTTTGCTTGACTTCAGACTGTTAGGGGACTTTTTGTTTCTCAAATGCATGAAGGATTATGCCCTGATTTAGGGAGATGAAGCAGAATGTGTTACTTTTTGTGAAAGTGCATTGAAAAAGTAACCCCGAGATTCAGTGGTGAGGTTTCTGCTTCTACAGTCCCCTTAGGACCCCACGCATCTCACGCCCTCACCCTGCTTGGCCTCCGCCCGTCCCAGAGAGAACACATGCCCGCCACTCCTGTTCTTTGCCTCACGGTCCGGAGCCTGCTCCATGGTCACCCTCCCTGCCTTTCCCCGTGGCCCCTCCCCACCGGCCCATCAGCTCCCGGGTCTTCCCACCTCCCCCTTCACACCCTGCTCCACACTGTCCTTCAAATCTGAAGAGATTTCGTTTCCCCATATCTAATCTCTTGCACTGTTTGGGACAGCACTTTGCTCGAGAACCTACAGTGGTTTCCTGTCGTCTAAAAAAAAGCAAACCTCAACTCCCCTGCAGTTTCCAGGACCCTGTCACCTCTCCACCAGCCTTCCCCATCTCATCTGGCATCACTGTTTACACCTAAACCGGAGGCCTTTGTGTATTCACAGGGTTCCTTCTCCCAGACTCCCCCTCTCCACTGCCCCCAGGGTCTCCCATTCTTGGCCACAGGGCAGGATCAGGTCTCTATCTTTGGTCCCGCTGCAAAGGTCAGCCCCTCTCCAGGCCTTCACCACTCCTTCTCACTTCCTCCCACCGCACTGGCTTTGTCTGGTCCCCAGGGCCTGGGTGGGCCTGTGCTATCCAACCTCCATCTCCACCTGGAAAGCTCTGCCTCCAGGTTATCTACCCAGTTTGCTCCCTCTCCCTTAGGCTTCCCACCAAGGCCTTTTCTGGCCTCTATTTAAAACTGGACCTCCTCTCCCTGCTGCATTTCTTCTGCAGGAATAATCAGCGCCAGCAGAAATACCGTGATTTTCCTTGTTCATTTACTGTTCCTGCCCCCACTTTGTGGTTTCCTGCAAGGCCCCCAGCATCTGGAGTCCTGCCTGGGTCCTGTGGAATTTTTTTCGCTGGTATTGTGGACACTGAGGTTCGACACAGGCACCATGAAGCCCAGGGGAGGAAGCCCTGACCCCAGCCAGGTGGAGGGGAGGTTGGGGAGGGGCTGCTCCTAGAGGGGATGCTTCCTCGGTTTCATTGGTTCACCCTTTGGCCAGACCACACCACCCTGGCAATCTCAGGTCAGGCAACAGCAGGAAAGTGAGTCACTCAGGGCAAACCTCTCAGCCTTATGAGACACACGTCCTGTCGTCCTGTTGCAGTTGGCCCGCTTATGACCGTACAAAGTACAGAGGCTGCCACTGTGTGGCCCCAGGTACAGGGCACAGGCCGGGTGGCTGGTTCCTAACAGTGGGTCACCCCGCTCCCTAAAGGCACCCTGACTTTTGAATTCCTGTCCATTTGTCTCAGCTGGGCCTGTGCTCCAAAATGCGCACGTGTGAATTTCTCAATCCTGGGTGGCAGGTGGAAGCGTCTCAGCAAATGTCAGCATCTTCGTGCAGGTCAAGCAGAATCACTACTGGGATACGTTTTTAAAAAGATATAAACAGTAAAAATGAACTGTAGATCATAAACACGCAAAAAGAGGTCGAAATACTCGTTAGGGAAATGCAAATTAAAACCAGAATGAGGTATTGCCCCACACCCACTAGGATACCCTACCGAGAAACCAAACCAAGTAATGAGCATGGGTGAGGATGTGGAGAAATTGGAAAGCTTATGGGCTGCTGGTGGGAACGCAAACTGGTGCAGCCACTATGGAAGCCAGTATCCAGTATGGTGCTTCCTCCAAAACGTACAACACAGGACCACCACGTATGACCCAGCAGTCTCACTTCCAGGTCTACATCCGTGGGAACCAAAAGGAGAATCCCGAAGACGCTGTACACCCACGTCCACACCAACACTGCTCACCGCCAAGTGGGGGAAGTAGCCCCAGTGTTCACGGAGATCCGCAAAATGTGGTCTATGCGTCCACGTGACTGTTCAGCCTTAAAAAGGAAGGAAATTCTGACACATACTAAACACGAATGAACTCTGAGGGCTGTCCACGAAGTGAAGTAAGCAAATCCCAAGCGCTTGCGTTTGCATGTGTAAGTATGATTCTACTCGTGTGCGGTAGCTAGTCAAATCCAGAGAGACAGAAAGGAGAACGGTGGTGGCCAGGGGCTGGAGGGAGTGGGGAGTTCGTGTTTAATGAGCAGTTTTAGTGTCGCGCGATGAAAAAGCTCAGCAGACTGACAGCACACTGTAAATATACTTAATGCCACTCAGAAACGGTTAAGATGGTAGCTGGCATCTTATGTGAATTTTATCACAACGAGAAATAAACATTTTCTTGAGAAGTGAGAACACAGCTTCAGGACAAACAAACTTTGTGCTCTACAATAAGACAGTTGTAAAATTAAAAAAAAAAAAATAAATGACATGAATTCCATAGCTCTAAAATGTTGTCACATCCCAAAGCATCATCTGGAAAGCACCCGCCACTTCAAAGGCCAAGGCACGCCGCAGCAAGACCCTGTGACCGGCACCGCCCTCCCGATCCCTCCACCAAGCCGCCCTCCCACCCCAGCCTGAGAATTCAGAAAGGGCCACTTCGCTTACTTTTCTAATCTCATTTTATTCCAGAACAAATGGTTTTACAACAAAGCTGACCTTAAACCCAGTACATTTTCCCACTGGTAACAGTTTCATCTTCCTTCAGTCTGTAGCCCAAAGAATCGAAACTGCAGCCCGGCCGGGCTGGGAGTTTGGCACCAGCTACAGACTTTGAAGGACTCCAGAACAAAGCGCTGGAGCCAGGCCAGCAGAGGTCAATGCCATTGTCGGGCTCCCTGCCCCGAAGACAGGGAGGGAGTGGAGGACAGGCAACCTGGAAGTAGTGTGGTTTCAGTAGTGTCTCTCAGTTCCTGGCCCTGCTGCTTGGATCAGACTGACATAAAAATCACTGTCATTTCCTGCACGCAGAGGGGGCGAAGCTGAGCGTACACCGGTCACCCAGCCACAGGGAGCAGTGAGGACCCGGCACCTGCACGCGGTGTCCTCAGCCCGCCCCTGCTGGGGCAGCCAAGCGTCAGCAGCCGTCTCAATCCCAGGGGCGGGCTCAGGCGTTCCCCAGAAGAGGCTGAAAGGGAGCCAGGCACCACGCTGAGCACTGGGCACTTGGCCCCCAGGACAACCCTATGAGGTAGGCTACGGCATTAGCCCCATTTTACAGAGGAGGAAATGGGCTCAAGGGTGAGGTCACATATTGCTCAAGGTCCCAAAGCTATTAAGTGGCAAGCAAAGATGGGGCTCAAAGGTCAGTGTGGACCTGAGCTCTTGCTTAACCTCAATACTCCCAAATTGCCCTTTGGGAAAGAAGGCAAGAGGGGTGGCAGATGAGATCCTAACAGAGACGGCTCTGGCAAGCTGCATGCAACCCAATGACCACAATGACTGTGGATCCAAGTGCCCGAGGGGACACTAGCCCAAGTGCGGAGACGGCTTCCCTGCCTGGCCCTCACCCCTTGGACACGCACTCGGCCCCCCTACACACTGGGTAGGGGGTCCCACACGGATCCCAGAACTCAGACTGCTGCGCTGTTTCTGAGCCTTGTGCTTAAGAGAGCCTCCTGCCTGAGTCGGGTCAAAATTAATACACCAGCGTCTCCACCCGAAGCTTACCCGCTTCCCCCCACCCTCGGAATAGAGCCTGGTGACTCCTGGTGCCAGCTCCCCACGCACCTAGAGGGGCCCTGCTGGTCTATCACAGCCCAGCACTGAGGTCCTACTGTGGCGCCAGCCCAAGTTCTAGTTCGGAGAGAAAGGAAAGGAACGTCCCATAGAGTGGCCTTAATTCTACAGGCTCAGGGCACATTCGTTCTGAATCTGACAATGCCCGTGGAGGAAGAGGCAGAGGGCAGTAAGAGAAGAGAGCTGTACCCCAAGTCACTGAGCTCACCACCCCAGGGAGAAGACATCACCCCGAGATAGCACAGCACGGGGGTGCTATCCACCCTTGGGGTGGGGTGACAGCTGGGATGGTCTGTCGGCATGCGTCCTCCCCCAGCTGGGTCCCTGTGCACCTGACATTTTCATAGTGTCTATAAAGTGCCATTAGCAGGCCACAGGGGTGGGGTTAAGTGCCCACAACAGCCTTGGACGGAGGGAGCCAAGAGGACAGATGGTCCCAGCTCCCTGGACCCTGGCAACAGGCTAGCCTCACCCTGCCCTACCAGGGACGACGTGCCCAGGGCTCTCCTGGCCCCCCGCACCCCCCACGCTCCACTCAGAGGTCACCTGGGAGCCTCTCCTGCCTCACTCCCTTCTGTCCTGTGGCTCCCCCGTTCCTCCACAGGTGCCCTGGGCTAGGTCCTCCGGCCAGTACTGGTCCTCCATGTACTGCTCCACGTCCGTGCTGCTGTCCGGGTCCCGGTCCTCGGGGCGGGGCGGGAAGCTGCCAGCCTGCCGCCGCTCCCACTGCGCCTCCACCAGCCGGTACAGCTCCATGGCCGTTGTGGCGTCTTCCACCGACGAGTGCCCATGCTGGCCGACCTGCGGGCAACAGCCCTTGTCACCGCCCAGGGTTCCGGCCACAAACACATCCTCTCGGAATGAGTATGTGAGGTTCGGGACAGGGGGAGCCTGGGAGCTACTCAGGAAAGCGAGTGTTACTGGCTGCCCCCAAGGAAGGCCCCGGCTCTCGGGCTGCCACAGGTGGGCTCTATGTGGCATACAGGGACAGAGCCAGGAACTGCGTGGGGGACAGGTCTGAAAAGCCCAGCCCGCAAGCCTGTGGCCAGTTGTCACAATCGACTGGGGACGAGGGTCGGTGGAGAAGACACCCAGGGTGGCCTATACGTGCGGGACAGTTACCAGGACCCCTGCACAGTGGAGAGGGAGAAGAACTAGCAGCGTGGAGGCTCAGCCACTGCCCAGCCCGGGGCCCCTCCTCGCGCCCGCCCCCCGCGCCCGCCCCCCGCACCTGGATCTTCTTGTGTAGCAGCTGCAGGGCCAGGTCCTTCAGAGAGACCCGGGTGCGAGTGTGGAGGCCGGGCTGCTGCAGGAGGCTGGGCACGTAAGTGGTGTCGCGGGTCTGGCTCCGAGGGTGCACGTACTTGAGGGCCTGGAAGTCATTGTGGAGCGCATGCCCCACCACTACCTTGCCCTTCAGTAGCTTGAGGATCTGTGAGCGGACAGAGGAGCGGGGAAGGCCCCACTGTCTAGGAGGCCCAGGACACGTGCTGCCGCCCTGACCACAGGGGTGTGGATCCCTGCGAAGGGGGGCGGCGTGGGGAGGGGAGACCCAAGCCCCAGGCTCAGCCATGCTGCCTTGAGTCCAAAGCCCTGGCCCTCGGACCTGCTACACCCCCCGACCCAAGTCAGCTCTCTAGCCAGCAGAAGAGCGCTCTCCACGGGGTGGCTGTGGGCACGCGAGAAGTCACGCACAGAGTGGGTCTCCTAGCGAGTCAACACAAGCGACTGTGTCCTACTGGCGCTGGCCCTCCTCTCTCAGCCAGGGAGACCTCCCCACCCAACTCTCTCGTGGCCCGGCTCGGCTCCCACACCAGGAGGCCTCCCCCAGCACTGCCCCGGTGACAAGAGGACCCTGTGGCCCTCTCCCGCGGTGGAGCAGACTTCAGTGCTGGCACGGTCTCCCCGCCAGCCCTCCGAGTCAGCTCAGCGTAAACGCCAGCGACCGTGTCTGCCTGGACTAGTGACGCCACTCAGTGAAAGCTTAGCACACAGGAGGTGACAGACAGAGACCCGCTGGCTGATGTCCGTGGAACTGCGACAGGCCCTGGGGATTAGTCGAAAGCAGCAGCAGACCTGGGCCCTCTCCCCAGGATTCTATCCCTCTGCCCCTCAGCCGTGCGGGACTCCACTTCAGCCTGGAAACCTTCGCTCTCTGGCGCAGTGCTCAGCAGCTGCACTGTGCGTGTCTCTCTTCCCTGCCTGCAGCCTCCTCAGGCCCCAGGGAGGCCACGTCCAGGGCCCCAGGCCTGCAACGCCCTCCAGCCCTCAGAAGCGAGCCTGGCTCTCCCAATCACCCACCGTGGGCTCCCGCGGCGTGCTTCTGCTGGCCGTGTCCGGCTTATCACTAAACCCAGCTTGCAGAGCAGAGGAAGAAGGTGCCATTTAGACTTCCGAGGTGGGGACACACCACCACACTCCAGTCACACCTCCCTAACAAGCACGTGGTGGGAAGGGATCAAGCACACTCCGTATGGGCTGGGTTGGAGCTGACAAGACACAGTTCCATTCCCAGAGCCCCACCAACCAGGCCAAGGGAGGCACCGAGGAGCTGAAGGGTTGGCCATAGGCCTCCCGCCCTGTCGCTGCTATTCCCAAGTGACACACTTGTATATCATCTCCAAACTTTGGGAAAGGCACGCTTTAGGCCATGTCTCATGTGAAAAAGGAGGACACAAGACCACGTGTACCAGTATTTCCCAAATTCACCGAATCCCAAGAATAACCCAGAAACATTAAGCAGCTCTGCGGTAATGCTTATTTGGAAAATACGTGTTCCAACACAACTGATCTATGAGGACACCATTTGAGAATAACGCAAAATTTCACCTTTCCCTATGCAGGATTCTGCCTTTGAGAAACATTTTAGTGAGTGAAGAAAACTGAATCCAGGGCTGCCCTTCCCTGGCCGTCACCCACCCGCAGAAGCCCCCGCCTCCGCACTCACCTCTTTCTGGGCCACCTGGAAGGGGATGGCCTTGCGCATGTGCTGCTGAGTGATGCCACTCCAGCGGGTACGGTAGTCCACGATGGGCATCTCCGGCCGGACATACTTGTCATAGAGGACATCGCCGTGGTAACTCACCACAGAGCAGCGGGCCAGCTCGCTCACCCGCCCTCGGGGTCCCGTGCCCACCATCTCGCAGTCGATAGCCACGCACTTGCTGGGCCAGGGCCCCGCGGATTCCCCGGGGGTGGGCTTCCTGCTCCATGAAGCACCTCCCGATTCATTCCTTGGACGCTGCGTCCTGCCGCTGGTGCCTTCAGTGCCTGGCAGTGCCCCCGACGGCGTGGGCGGTGGGGAGGACCACGGCTCTGGGGACATGCTCAGCAGCCCCTGCTCCTGCAGCAGCGCCTTCCGGGCCATGAATCGCTGGTGCTGTCGGCTCTTCCTCTTGTGCTTCCTCCGAAGCGCATCCTTGGCCTGCAGGCTAGCCAGGGAAGGGCACGGGCACTGCACAGACTCACGGCCTTCCTGGGGTACCATCCCAGTGGGCTCAGCACTCGGGGGCAAGTGCGGTCTGGGGGGTGATTGCCAGCAGGGCGGCGCTCTGCAGAGAGAACACACAAGGCAGAGAGGCGGGGTGAAAGGGGGTGTTGGGGAGAGGTGTGCCCGGCTGGCCCCACAGTGCTCAGTGCCACGCCGCCCTAGAGCCCTACGCTTTGTCTTGGGCTCGCACATGGAGTCCAGGACCCTGCGGAATCATCACCGCACTCAGTCAAGCCCCCAGGGGCAAGTCTGTTTACGTGGAATCACTAAATAGTCCCAAAAACCTGAACAAGTATGATTATCCTCATATCCCAGGTGAGCACAGAGGTTAAGTAACCTGCTCAGGTAGGAAGACACAAGAGCTGACATGAACCCAGAATCCACCGTCTCAGCCTCCAGGCCACAGCTTACCTCCAGGTGCAGGAGAATCAACATGTTTTAGAGAGGCACAGATATGGGAAAATAAAGGCTACAGAACCAGAGAGTGTGTGTGTGTGTACATATACTCACATACAAATATATACAGACACACATACAAAATTCCATTTTTAAGTTTTTAAAATTTAAGTAATTTCGAGACCCAGCTTGGGGCTCAAACTCGTGATCCGGAGATCAGGAGTCAGACCCTCCGGCCGGGCAACACAATCCCAGTTTTTTAAAAAAGAATCCTTTGTGAAAGGACAGACCCTCAGAAACTGGAGAAAAAAATTCACAAGGGGGGGCGCCTGGGTGGCTCAGTGGGTTAAAGCCTCTGCCTTCGGCTCAGGTCATGATCCCAGGGTTCTGGGATCGAGCCCCATATGGGGCTCTCTGCTCAGCGGGGAGCCTGCTTCCTCCTCTCTCTCTGCCTGCCTCTCTGCCTACTTGTGATTTCTATCTGTCAAATAAATAAATAAAATCTTAAAAAAAAAAAATTCACAAGGGGCTCACAATAGTTGTGTGTTTTTGGTATGCGTTGACCAAAATAAGGTAACTGACTAAGGGACTTTCTACTTCACTCATCCCAACCGCATCTAGAGTTTTCAGCAGCCGGGCATGTGGCTAAGTCACCAGAGACTGCAGGCAGAGGGGCGCTGGGAAACCGGCTCAGCTGCCAGAAAGGAGAAACGGAGAAGGGAGCGTGTGCAGCTCCCTCCATCACTGAACACTGGCAATGTCCGGAATCTGGGTGGGTTTGCGAGTCCCACGCAACAAGGCCAGCGGCTGCCCGAGAGCAAGGCGCGGCGCTTGGAAAGCTTCACACTCCCTTGCTGAATCAGCTGGTGCGCGTGCGGCAGCCCAGGAAACCAGGACTTCCCAGTGGGCAGAGCTGGCGTTCCCCCGGCTCTTTGGAAGTTACCTGACCTGCTACACTTCTGCTTCCTCGCAAGAGAAATGGCCCTACTACCGCCTTTCCTGCGGAAGACGAGACCACACAACACACGCGCTCTGCAGACATTACATACAGCAGGGGCTCCATAACTACTCGCCCCGTCTCCCCCAGAGAGGCTAAGACTCTCCTCAGGTCAGTAACCAGCTCTTCCCAGGCCAAAGCTGCCTGGGCCCGGAACTCGCTGCCCCTCCCAAACCACAGGCCTGCCCCCTCTCACACCTCCACTCCTGTCTACACCCTCCGGCAAGCCCTGCGGGGACAAGCCTTTATCCCACCAGGTGCTGAGCACAGAGTGACCAGGGCGGATCCTGGACTCCAAGCAGCTTAGCCTCAGCGCAGAGACAGAAACAAAGCACAGGGAGCGTGCAGGGCTGGGTCAGAAGTGAAAGGGGAGCAGGACAGGCTGGAGGAGGATTCTGGGAGGCTCGCTGAAGAGATTAAATCAGTGTGAAGAAGAAACAGTAACCCTCCAGCTGACAGGGAGAGGAACTGGCGGCCACATGAGGGGCAAAGGCTGGAAAGAGAAGGAACCCAGGGCTGAGGGAGAGGGGCCCGCCGGAAGCTTGATGCCGCTGGGGTGCAAAGCATGAGGTGGGTCCCGGCCAGAGAACTGTCCCTCTCCCCTTTTTACCACTTAACCTCCTGTCCCCACTCTGGGAAGGCCACCACACACCTTGGTGGTCCTCCCCTAAGCCCTTGAGCGGGGATCCCCAGACTGGTCTCTGCTGATCACATGACGGAGTCCCAGAGCACCGACGGGAGTCACTGACTTCCTGACCCCAGACAGTGACAATCGAGATGGGGAGCAAAGAAAATTCACCCCTCCAGGCCTGACGGCACAACCACAGAGGAACTTACTGTGCTGGAAGACGACAGTTACAGAGCAGCTACCTCACAGCGCTCTGAAGGTGGGGACCCAGACACGTGTGTCTTGTGTCTTTGTCCCTCCCCCAACAGCCGGCCCAGAGTGGCATCAAGCAGATCCTCTTCAGAGGCGTGTGAAGGGAGCTGAAGCCGAGGCTGCTACCTGCCGGACTGTGGGGACAGCAGAGCTGGAGGTGACGGGGAAAGGAGGCCATCAGACTCCCATGAGAAAGTGCTCAAGATGGGAGCAGTGACCTCAGGACAGACTCAGCGGTCCCAGTAGTGGATAGACAGAAACGCCGGGTTAGTGAAAGGTGGCGGCGGAGGGACCTGTTGAAGGGTGTCGGGAGGACCTGCCAGGAGCGCAGGAAGGGAAGGGCCATCAGAGAACATGCAGACACCAAGCCCAGGAGGCAAAGCGTCCGCACTGTGAAAGGGCAAGGAGGCCGGTGGAACACTGGAGAAGGATGTCGTTCGCGGGTGAGGAGACAGGCTGGAGGGAACGGTGAGAGACCACTGCTTCTAGAAGGTGGCGAGAGTCTGGGCACAATCCAGGGACTGATGGGGAACAGGATCCCTACTGCCTCACAGGAAGAGCACCGGAGACGACTCTGCCCAGCAGGGGCAGAGATGAAGAGGCGAGGGGAGGAGCTACTGGGTGATGCCAGGCTTGGTGACCCGTCCTGACTCATCCTCCCTCGGGCTCGCTCATCCACTCCCCAAGAGGCCTTCTCCCTTTTAATAGTGCGCGTAACTATAATCAACATCCTCCTCTGGGCAGGTCACATATTAGAGCTGATGCATACAGAACCTCAGTTTGCCTCAGCCCAGCAATGGGGAGAACACGGCCCCTTCCCTTCTGTGCGAGGGCTCTGGGCCCTACAGGTCAGGAGCTGAGCCCAGGAGCAGGGTCGGTGGCCTCCCCGACCCTGCTGGCAAGATTTCAAAGCCAGAAGTGAAGCTCCCTGAGAAAAAGTGGCTGGGGTTTCGAGACATGAAAGCAAGTCCTCTTCTATAGGCCCTGACCCTGCCGACACGTCAGAACCGACCATTAATCATCTAGGACATGTCTGGCCCATCCTGGGCCCCAGGAGGGAGCTCATCGAGGTCGGAGAGAAGTTTGGCTCAAATAACACAACAGTTTCGATAAGGACACACTCAAATCTCCCTCCAGCCCCGAACCAGCTCCCTAGGGATCCGCAGCCACTGGGCCTCCCTGTGGGGGTTTGTGGCGTAAGGCAAGGACCCCAGCAGCAGAGTCCCCAGAGCAAAGGCTCCAAAGGACCCACGAAGTCAGAATCGCCGGCGGTGGCAGGGCTACCCGCGGGATCGGGGAGGCAGCAGGCGGTTGAAGGCCCCCTTCTTGGGGCCCGGGCCCTAAAAGCTACATGGCCTGGACCAAGTCACCATCCCCTGACCACAAAACGAGGGTTTATTAAAACCAAGGGTGAAACGAGGTTTGGGGGTCCCCCCAAAGCAGTTAGAACGTCTGTTTAAAACGCCGATCCTCGGGCCTACCCCACCCCACGCCGTCCTAACTGCCATTTTGGGGAACGCGAGCTGAGAAGCTGCATTTTTCAGAGCGCACGACCCCACCCCCCAAGCCGTGGTACTAACTGGCGCCCGAATTTGAGAAAGCCGGGCTCGCTGCGATCCCCCCCGAGGTACTCGAAGTTCCGGGCAAGGCAAGGAGAGCCCAGCAGCCCCGCACGATCTCCCTCCGCCACCCGCGTTCCCCAAGTAGCGCCGCGGGGGAGGCCGGGCCTCAGCCCGGTAGGGGCTCGGGCGGTGGTCACTCGCTGGCCGCGGCGGCGGGGCCGAGCCCGCCCGGCCGAGCCCCAGCGCCCAGCGCCCAGCGCCGCCCCCGCAGACCTCAGAACCCCGAGCAGGGCGGGGACATGGCACAGGCGGCACCCGGGGCCGGGCCTGCACACCCGCGGGGCCCGAGAGCCGCTCGGCCTGGCCCCGGGGCCCCGTCACCGCGGGCCGGAGGCGGACACCGCGCGCGGACCCCGGGGCCGGGGAGACGCCGCGCCAGCCCTCCCGAGCCCGCCGACCCCAGCAGGGTCCCCCAGATCACCTGAAGCGCAGCGCGTGTCCTCCCGCCCGCACGTGGTGTCCAAGCAGCCCGCAGCTCCCACATGCCCCGGCAAGCCCCGCTCCGGCTGCCTGCCCATTGGCTCGCCGAGCCGCAGCGCCCGCCTAACACTTTTTCTGATTGGCTGGGAGCCTGGCTCGCGGCGGATAGGTGCAGGGCGGCAGAGGGGCGGGGACTCCTAAAGGGGTGTGGTTTGTGCCGGGAGCCGAGCCGACCCTCGAGAAATTTTAAGCAGCCCCAGGGGACCGTGTCTCCCGTGTCCCGTTTCCCTGTGTGTCCCTCCAACCCCAATCCACCCCTCTCCCTCGGTCGGGATGTGGCCTCCTACGAGTTGCGTGCCGCTAAACGCGGAATGGCTTACAGAAGACACACCCACATTTGCAGAATGGGGATTAATAAATAGTGCCTACCTCCTCTCTGTCATGGGGATTCAGAGAAATAATGTGCACGAGGGTCACTAAAGAAAGATTTTAAAGTCAGGTTTGCTGCTTCGGCGCTAGTCTCTCATTTATCCCTTTGCAATACTTTCTTCCTAAGTATGAAGTTCCTAATGTGGGCTCAGCCCCGGGATATGCAGAATAAACACAGTCCTTCAGTCTTCAGTTGCTCAAGGTCTGGCTGGGTAACAGATAACTCACTGCGACGTGCACCACAACAATAATAAATAGTTCACATTTATTATGTGAGCATCACTGTGTGCAAAGGCGACATATGTATGTAATCTGCACAAGAACCCCGTGAAATACGTACTATTATTATTTCTGTCTTACAGTTAAGGAAATTGACACTAAAAGAAATTAAGAGGAAACAGCTAAGATCCAAACAAAGACCCTTACCAAAGCGGTCTGAGTCCTCCTAGCTCCCTCTTGCAAGTAGAGGGCATAGGAAAGGTACCCAGAAGGCCAGGGGTACCTGCATCCAGGAACCTGCTATTTCTGACTGGAATATAGACTCGAGGGAAGCAGGACAAAAGAAAGGCCACTAGAGAGATGGAGTACTTCTACTCAGACTTCTGATGGCTTTGGGGAGCTAGGAGGAGTTTAATCCCAGCTGGTTCATTTGCATTTGGGGAAACTCCCTCTGGCCGCAAAGCAGGGAGGAATGGGTTAGGTCTGGAGAAAGAGGGATCGGGGGTGATGGACATTCAAGCAAGATAAGATCCTGGGGGTCAGCATGGTGGAGAGGGTGGTACAGATTCCAGAGCTCCTTAGGAGGCAACAGCGATAGGACAGAGAGTGGTAGGGAAGAGGACATAAGGTCTCCAGACATGGACATTTTGTGAGAGCCGTAACTCTGGGGGCAAGGAGGGTTTTCGGGGACTCAGTATCCAGATCCTCTACTTCCATGAGGCTGGACCTGAGCACAAGCCAGGAGTCCTTGAGGTTCAGCCTTCTCCCCTTTTATAACAAGTTTCCAGCTTTACAAAGGAAAGTCTCATGCACACACTCATGCTGAATCTTGCCCCTGCTGCTTTACCTGGAGAAATAATAGCGTCCATGGGATGCCTGGGTAGCTCAGTGGGTTAAGCTTCTGCCTTCAGCTCAGGTCATGATCTGAGTCCTGGGATGGAGCCCCGAATTGGGCTCTCTGCTCAGCAGGGAGCCTGCTTCCCCCTCTCTCTGCCTACTCGTGATCCCTCTGTCAAATAGATTTTTTTTAAACTTAAAAAAAAAAAAGAAATTATAGTGTCCAGGGAGGAAAAACAAGAAGGCAGCTCTAAAGATTTTATTTTATTTGACAGAGAGGGAGATCACAAATAGGCAGAGAGGCAGGCGGGTGAGGGGGTTGGGGGAGCAGACCCCTGGCTGAGCATAGAGTTGTGCTCCATCCCAGGACCCTGGGATCATGACCCGAGCCAAAGGCAGAGGCTTAACCCACTGAGCCACCCAGGCACCCCAAGAAGGCAGTTCTAAATATGAGTTATTACTGATGAGTGGGCAAGAAACCCATTCCTAACTCAGATGGTTTCTGATATACTTTCCTTGTGATCTAAGGAGGATTTAATCATGTTGTCAGCCAATAGGTCATTTAAAATATATATTTTTTGAGAATGGGTAATTATCAGGAATTAAAAGAACTGAGAAACACTGACAGAATAAACAACCTCCTTCCACTTCTATCTGCTTTTCATGTGGAAACTTTTGTGTTTATCAGGGCTTACAAAAGACCCAAACTCTGTCTCGTTCCTGGAAAAATTAAAATTCATCCCTGGACCTACAAACTCATTGGAAAAATAACTGACTCAACCTACCTCCTTAAGAAACATATTTTCCTTGGTGCTTCTAATGAAAACTGACTTTTTATGTTTAAATGAAATAAAATGCTACCTATTTGTTATTTGATCACTTATACTGAAAACGCAACAATATCTCATTTAGGAGAGAAAAATGAACACCTAGAACTTGATGGATCACAGAACACTTTTTTAGAGTTAACGAGATCAAAATTTATGTACATAATTTTGTGACAGAAAGATATGATTGGCGGCTCCAGAAAATACTGCCCAGCATGAAAATGTATTATGCTGGGATTAACTCCATAGCAGCTGAATGGAAATAGAAGTTCAAGAAGGAAAAAGAATGTTGCATCTAAGGTAAAGGAAAAACAGATATGGATTTAGTAAGGAGAGACGTTATTTGAAAGGATTTCGGGGGGCAGGGTGGGGGCAGGGGAGAACTATAGTCCTGGGGGAGGGTTCTGATCAGAAGCCCCCCCCACACCTGCCACTGAGGCGAAAATGGCTTTTTTTGTTTTTAAAGATTTTTTATTTATTTATTTGACAGACAGAGATCACCAGTAGGCAGAGAGGCAGGCAGAGAGAGAGGGAGGAAGCAGGCTCCCAGAGGAGGAGAGAGCCCGATGTGGGGCTCAATTCCAGGACCCTGGGATCATGACCCGAGCCGAAGGCAGAGGCTTTAACCCACTGAGCCACCCAGGCGCCCCCAAAATGGCTTTCTTTTATGGGGAGGAGTAGACAAGGCTAGAAAGAATGGGGATGGGGAGGAGGGATGGACAGGAGTGGTCTAATCCAAGATCCGGATGGTAGGTCTTAGAGCAGTTGCAAAATTGTTTTCCCCTGAGGCCTGTTCTCTGGAGGGGTCATTAAGGAGGAATTGCAAACTGGCTCTGACTGAGGATGGGCCATAGTTGAAGACCCTAGAGAAGGAAGAGAAGCTTAGCTAAAGTCTGGTTAACAAGCATTTTGTTCTGATTGACCAGTGTGCCACGCAGTTCGGCTAACCACTGAGGAGTCAAGGAATGGACATTTGGAGTGTCTGCCTTGCCTCATTCAAGGTAAACTAAGGGGAAGCCATGAGTCTTACCTCAGTCAAATGAGACAGGGTGTTTCTTTGAAGTAAGTCCTTTCCGGAACATGAGAGGATTCGAGAATTTCTTAACCATTGCTTTTTTCCAGGAGCACAGGGCTCAGGTAAAATTCAACATTGTCAGTAAGAGTTTTTCATTATCAAGTTGCTATGATATTTAGACTTCACAGCATTCATTTAAGCACACTTTTAAAAAACAAGATATCAATATTTACAATACATCCTTTATAACTACACACAATGATGGTTAAAAATATTATCAAGTAGGGGGGCACCTGGATGGCTCAGTCGGTTGAGAATCAACTCTCAGTTTTGACTCAGGTCATGATCTCAGGGTTGTGAGATGAGCCATGTTAGGCCTGGAGCCTGCTTAAGATTTCTCTCTTTCTGGGGCACCTGGGTGGCTCAGGGAGTTAAGCCTCTGCCTTCAGCTTGAGATCCTAGCCCTGCATTGGGCTCTCTGCTCGGCAGGGAGCCTGCTTCCTCCCCTCTCTCTGCCTGCCTCTCTTCCTACTTGTGATCTCTCTCTCTGTGTCAAATAAATAAATAAAATCTTTTTTTAAAAAAGATTCTCTCTTTCTGTCTCCCTTGCTCCCACTTGAGCACTCTCTCTCTCAAAAATAAATAAATATTAAAATATATATATTATCAAGCAGGGGAACCTGGCTGACTCAGTCAGTGGAACACAACTCTTGATCTTGGGGTTGTGAGTTCAAGCCCATGCTGGGTGTAGAGATCACTTAAAAAAAATAAAATTTTTATATATATATATATATATATATATATACACGCACACACATATATATAGTATATATAAGTAAATATATAATATAATTATAAAGGTATAGTCTTATAAAATATAATATAAAATTATAAGTTATAAAATATAATATAAAATATATTCTATTATAAACAATGTAATAATATGTGAATATATATTTATATTTTATATTTATTAATCAAGCAAAAAAATATATATATATATATTATCGAGCAAAGAAGTTGAAAGTCCCCAGATAGACAACACAGATGGCCTAATGCTGGCATCTTGACTGTGGATGGCAATATTCCCAGACCCAACTTTAGGGACCTCACCCTCCCATTCTTGGAGTGAAAATATCAGAAAAGTAAAAAGCCCCAGAGGCTGCGGCTTCTATATAGCAGAACTCCTTTGAGCTGGGCTTGGTGGGAGAAAGCCCATAATCCCAGTCCTGTCACTATGGACCACACCCCTTCCACCTCCACCTTCCCAATCCTGAAGCATTTGAGACATAGGACTTGATCGGCGTTGCGTTTATAAATCATCATTGCCACGGTCAAAGCATCATTCTGCCTGCCTGTGTACCTGTTTTGAGGACTATTTAGGATGCTGTAGGATTGTCATGCTGCTGGGCCAGGTGCAGACTTGAAAGGGGGTGTCAGTCTGGTCATTTTTCAGACCAGTGGTTCTCTAAGTGTGGTCCTGGGGGTTGGTTAGACCTACTGAGGCAGAAATCCAGAGGGTTGGGGCCCAGCAACCCGTTTTAATGAGCTGACCGACCACTTTTGTGTTCATGTTCAAGTTTCAGAGTCCTTGTTCGGAGCATATGAACCTGACGAAACTCTGGGAACCAAATGAAAATAATTAGCTCGTTTTATTCAAGCAGATTCCCTCTGTATAGCACTCTTGATCCAACAGTGACTTTGGACTTACCCAAACACAGCCTGTCACCAAGACATTCAGGGTACCTTCATACCTTCCCTCAACTTCTGAGAACTTCTGGGATTCTTAAACACGGGTTAAGACTCACGTGATCGATTTTTTTTTTTTTTTAAAGAAAAAGGCGTTGGTGGGGGGTATGATTCAGGGGAATTGTATCCTCCGCGGTTGCTGGTTCCATTCTAGACTAGGAAATTTCTTCACATATAAGATTAACCCTTGGGGTGCCAGGGTAGCTCAGTCGGTTAAGCATCTGCCTTCAGCTCAGGTCATGATCCCAGGGTTCTGGGATTGGGCTCTCTGCTCAGCAGGGAGACTGCTTCTCCCTCTCCTTCTCCTTGTGCCTGCTCTCTCTCTCTCTGTCTTTCAAATAAATAAATAAAATCTTAAAGAAAAGTTAACCCTTACATTTGAGGTCCTCACTCTCGGCTGAACATTGGAATCTCCTGCAGAGCTTTAAGAAATACCGATGCTTGGTCACACCCCCAAAGTTCTAATTTAACTATTCTAGAGAGAGAACTGAACATGCAAATTTTTTGTTTTAAATTTGAGAGAGATCACAAGTAGGCAGAGAAGCAGACAGAGAGAGTGGGGGAAGCAGGCTCTCCGCCAAGCAGACAGCCCGATGCGGGGCTCGATCCCAGGGATCCCAGGGAGTGGGATCATGACCCAAGCCGAAGGAAGAAAGGCTTTAACCCACTGAGCCACACAGGCGCCGCGGCAGATTTTTGTAAGGCTCACCCAGGGATTCCAGTGTGTGGCCAAGACAGAGAATCTCCGCTAAAACGCAGCTACCTATAGAACCCGGCAGAGGGCGCTGCGTCCCTGCTCATCCGGGGAACCAGATGTGCTTGCTGGAAACCTGGCTGGCTGCTGGTCGCTCAAATGGGGGGGTCCGTGCAGTTAAGGAAAGGGGACCCAGATGTCCTGATCCTTGGATCACCAACCCTTTTATGTTCTGAGACACCTTGGAAGTTACATGAAGAAGTAGTGAGCTGTCTGTTTTGCTGAACAACCTAGAGGTAAGTCACACACCTTCTCTGATCCTTGGTTTCTACTTAAAAAAACAAAACAAAACAAAACAGGGTGGTGGTGGGGAGCGAGGGGGGAATCTATGGCCTATATTCATTTTTTCAATATATATGGAGCCTCCTGAAATGGACAAGATACTGATCTGGGGAAGGGAAAGATAAACACCTGAATGGGATAAAACTACCCCACTGGGGAGACCATATGAGGGAGATGGTAGTTCTCACGTGTTCCTACTTCAGGAAAGGGGACCTGTGGCTGCCCCAGGAAAGGGGACCTGTGGGGAAGAGAAAAACCATGAAAGAGGAGACAAAGAGACTACTACTGAGTATTTACATATGCCGTTCTGTAGGACGATACTTCTCTCGCTTAATTATCATTAACAACCTAGCATGGTAGTTGTGATAAAGTCCATTTCATAAGTGAGGCTCTGAGGCTCAGAGATGTGAAGTGGCTGGCTCCAAGTTACACAGCCAGTGAATGGTAGAGCCAGGATTAGAACTGGGGTGTCTGACTTCAAAGCCCAGATTCTGTTCCCACCCCCCAGGGAGTGCCTCCTAGCTCCCCCTGTCTACATTCTGCTACATACCAGCAAGGGCTCTCCCACCCATCTCTCAACTCAGCAGCGCACCCCACTTTGCTCCCCAGATGTTTGTTTCCCTGAGGCAGGGTCTCTCCCCCTTCTGTCTTCACACTAGGCCTGGAGGTTGAGGGCTGTCAGGGAGAGATTTGACTTCCTTCCCCTCTCTTTCCCCAGCCCGGGCCCCAAGGAAGGGCAGACCCCCACTGAGTGATGCCAATTTGCAGCCTTCTCAAGTGTGAATGAGATTTCTAATAGGACCGGTTGCCCACTGGCTTCAGGCAGGGTCAGGAATAAAGAGAAATTTAAGAGGCAGGAAATGGGGGAGAAGTGAGCAGGTTTGGAGGAGCTGACAGAGCGGCTGAAGCAGTGACAGCAGCAGCTTCTGGTGGGAGTGAGGGGCTGATTCCTTTAGAGAGGTTAAGTTCTTTGCCAAAGTCGCACAACTGGCAAGCGGTGGAAGCCGGGTGAGCTCAACTAATGGTTGCATTTTTAGCATTCCCCAAAGGAGTCCGGAGTCCAACCCAACTGAAGGTGGTAAGGTGCTTTAGTGTTAGGATTTTTCCAGCCTCTTTGCCTCCGGAGGCTGCTGACCAAACCTTCCCTTCCTTGGCTGGAGCGTCCCAGGGTGCCTTGTGCCTGCCGTGTGGGTGAGGAAGGATGGGAATAATACTTGGAAAGGTCCCGAGAGGGCATTTGGGATTGTCGCTTGAAGAATGTGTCCCCGCTTAAGGTCTCATCACAAGGGACTTGGCGACCGCCTTAGGGCAAGCTGCCCCACACGCAGAGCCAGGCAGAGGGACTGGGAAATGGTTTGTGTGATGACTGCTGCGGTCACCGCGGGGCGGGCGCGGCGGCGGGCAGCGCTCCAAGCAGAACTACCCTACCCGGGTTTTCCCCTTGGTAATGCCTCTGGACCCTGCAGCAATGAGGCAGATTCTGGGGCTAAGCTGTTGCACCCACAGGAGTCCGCTCTCGGACTCTGCCTACCCTGGGGTAGGCAGCGGAAACGGTCCACGTGCGCGGGGTGGTGGGGGGAGGGGGCGGGGGGGAGGGGGTGGGGCGGAAGGGGACGGGGCGGCGTGTTCTCTGCGTGGGGCACGAAGCAGGGTCTGCGCGTCCGCCCTGAGTTCTCTCCAGCCAACACAACCCAACCGTGGTTGGGTGAGTTCGTGAGTGGTGAGAAGGATTGTCTCTTGGGGTCCTTCAGTGGTGTGTTAGCAGCCCAGCGCTCCGGAGGACAGCCACCCCATCCCCGCACCCGTCCCCCCACGCATCTCAGCTCACGCTGTAATCTGCCCTTGTTTCTGGAAGAGTCTTCTTGAGGTGTGCTGCCTGCGGGCTGTGCAGCTTGGCTCCCAGAGGTGTTTTCCAGGACACAGAGAAAGCACAAAAAGAACATTTGGAAGGAGAGCCAGAAAGGGGTGCGCCGCCCTGCCCACACCCCGCTGCGGTGGCCGGCACCATGCGGCAGACTGGGACTTGTTGTTGGACTCAGTGAGACAACAACAAAATCACTAGTCTTCCAGATGGGGCGAGCCGGTCCACGCCTGCACCCCGACCTCTCCCGCAGGTGACTCCTGGCGCATGCGCAGTCAGCCCGAGCGCTCCTGGGGGGCCAGCCCTGCTCCCTGCGCCCACCGCCCAGTCTGTCCCCTCTGATCCCTCCTCCCCGACGTCCGAAGCCTCCGCAGCCTCTGCTCAGAAGGGGGAGGGAGAGGGATGACTTGTCTTGTTCTTGCCTCCGGAGTGTTTCCTTTTCTGTAATGAACATACTTTATTAATGAGATCTTATTTTTAAAGGGAAGCAGGCGGGTAGTTCATTTCTCTACCTTTCTTCATTAATCATAAAGCAGGGCATTATCATGGGGATGAAGAAAAAGGAAGGATTCCAGGTCATGGTGACCCTTCTCTACCAGGTCCTCCCTCTCCCCAAGCCGGGCAACTCCACGGTCATGGTCCCTGGTGAAAATTCTCTCAGTGCTGACTGAGCCATAGCCCAGAATGGAAAGGAGGGATGAGGGTGTTGGGGCAAGCAGAATGGGAAGGAGAGGAAAAAGGGAACCGGTTGTGAGCAGGGGGAGGGTGGCTTCCCAGCCCCAGGGTCCCTCTTACCCAAGGCCCAGTGCTGGGCTCCCCAGGGAATTGCCCGCCAAGGTAACCATGGAGGAGAAGCAAGTCCTGTCCGTCTCTGTCCCCGTCCCCCCACCCCTACCCTTCTGTCTAGTCCACCATCTAATTGCCCTAGCAGGACATATCTGCTTCTTAATTGGCAAAAGGCACAATATCCTGGTGGCTCAGAGAGCACGGCCGTAATTTTATTTCTCCAGTAGTTGAAGGATAATTATCCTCCCCTATTGGTGCTGCTTTTAATTCTTTCTCTTTTTGATTGCGAACTCTCCCCTTGTAGCCCAGCTCTCCAACCTTGGTTTGTTATCTCCATCCAGAGTAGGGCAGGGCTTGCTGGGAGGCACAGAGGGGGGACATGAAGAAGACTGGCAGTGCCCAGCTCTGAGGCCCAATGCCTTCCAGCTGTTTGGCCCTCCCCATGAGAGCACGGGCTCTTTTGCTCATTATTATATTCCAGTGCCTACCGCAGAGCCTGGCTCATGAAACTGCTTAGCAAAGACGCAGGATTCAGAGACAGAGTTTGATCATGAGGTGTGAATATAATAGATTCATTTTCGTTAGCTCTTTCCTGGCAGAACCAATGAAAATGGACATGAGCCCCAGTTTTCTTAAATTCTTTAACTCTGGGCTCTTTCTGGGTTGGGTGAAGATGCAAATAGAGGGGCACCTGGCTGGCTTGGTCCACGGAACATGCAATTTTTGATCTCTGGATCATCAACACCCCATGTTGGGCATAGAGCTTACTTAAAAGAATAATAAAATAAAATAAGTACATTATTTTTTTTAAGATGCAAATAGCAAAGGAGGTCATTGCAGTCTCAGAGAAAAGTACCTTGAAAACATGACCTGCCCTTGAGCCCACCACCTCCCTCTCCCCACTTCTAGTTTCTTTCCTCTCAATTTAGAGCCATCCCCTTGGCAATGCTTGTTTCCATGGTTTCCTCCATGACAATGATCCCCAATCCCCTCCTCTCGTTTTCCTCCTGACAGTAATGGGTGACAGGGATCCTCAGTGTGGCCACTCCATGTAACCATGGTAACGATGAACTGAGCCTTCATTTATCTTTTGTGAAGCTTTTGGAAGGAAGCAATGGGGGAGGGCCCAGGGCTAGAGCTGCCGTTATCATAAAGAGGAAGTCAAGGTACTTGTCTTGGTGCTAGCCTGTAGGATTCAATTCAAACATTTGTTGGGCCCCCATTTTAAGCATGCCTAAGTTCCAGGGAATCAAAAGTGTACAAGAAATAGCCCCTAATATTGAAAGGCTTATAGTCTAGTGCTGGGGGTCATGGTGCCACAGAAACCCTAGCATAGATGTGGTCATTAAGGGAGGTGGCCCTTGAGAACCCCACATGATCAAGCACCTGTCCACTCCAAGCATTCCTTCCAGGCAAGAACCAAGAAAAGACTGACCAAGTCTGTGTTCACACTAAACCTTCTTCCAAACTGTTGTCAGAGTTTCTGTCTTCAAAGGGAGGAATTTTAATGCCCCTTTCTTTTACAGAAGTGTAGGATAAGGGCAGAATCCCCAAATAGGACTATTTGGTGCAAGGAGGAAAAAAAAATGCCCAACTCCAGTGCCACCAGGGGTTAGCATAATCTCGTTTCAGGGATCACCATCCTGCCTGCCACAAGCCTTCCTGGGAAGTGATGTTTCTGCCCTTACACTGAACTGGAAAGTCGTCATCTCCACCTATCCAGATGTTTCACTCGTCACTGAAAATGCAAGCCAAAGGAGTAGCTATGAAGAATTAAAGTAGAAAACAATGCCACCAGTGATACCAAAGTTGGGCAGAATGAATCCAAAAGCTGAAATACATGTTCGTCATACGTAACACAGCTCTTATGTCTTCTAGCTTCCTCCTCTTAACCCCCCAAAGTTTTCACTGAATCCCTAAGGGTAGGAACCAATTCTGAACTTTTAGGGGAAATTGCAAAGGTTCCCTGGGCTTTTCTCCCCCCTCCTCTTTTTTTTTTTAAGATTTTGATTATTTATTTGACCTAGAAAGACACAGCGAGAGAGGGAACACAAGTAGGGGCAGTGGGAGAGGGAGAAAACAGGCTTCCCACCAAACAGGGAGCCTGATGCTGGACTCGATCCCAGTCCCCTGGGATCATGACCTGAGCCAAAGGCAGACACTTAACCAGCTGAACCATCCAGGTGCCAGGTCCCTGGACCTTTCATATGCTGAAACCAAGAATCTGCACTGACTTGGAAAGATGATCAAGATTTTTTTTTAAGATTTTATTTATTTATTTGACAGGCAGAGATCACAAGTAGGCAGAGAAGCAGGCAGAGAGAGAGGAAGAAGCTGGCTCCCTGCTGAGCAGAGAGCCCCAATGTGGGGCTCAATCCCAGGACCCTGGGATCATGACCTGAGCGGAAGGCAGAGGCTTTAACCCACTGAGCCACCCAGGCACCCTCAAGATATGTTTTTAAATGAAAAGAAGAATCCATAGAACAACGAATTTTTTTGTTGTTGTTGTTCAAGAAAACTATAAATAGGGGCGCCTGGATGGCTCAGTCGCCAAGCGTGGGCCTTCGGCTCAGGCCATGATCCTGGGCTCTTGGGATCAAGCTCCGCATCTGGCTCCCTGCTAGGCGGTAAGCCTGCTTCTCCCTCTCCCGCTCCCTCTCTCGCTCTGTCTCTCTCTGTCAAAAATAAATAAATAAATAAATAATCTGAAAAAGAAAAAGAAAAAGAAAACTAAATAACTAGGTAGCAATATTCGTTCCTGCATGTAAAATGTAATCTGGATTTGTCAACATTCCTGGGTCCTAGAACTCTTGAGTTCCGTCCTTTGCTACTGGATGAAACTAAGGCAGATTGAAACACTCTGGGCACCCTGTTCACTCAGCTAGTCAGAAAAGGATAAATGGCATCCTCTGATTGGATGACAAGGCAATACAAACTAACCAATGAAATAACGTTTCTCCTTTTCTGGCCAATAAGATCTCAGTTCTTTTCTTGAAAGTAGATCTTTTGTCCATATAGAAAATGAGCAGAAAAGGAATAATAATTAAAAACAAAACAAAACAAAACCCTGTTGCTATGGGGCTTTGGGACATTATTGATGTGATCAATGATGGGTGCCCCAGAGAATTCCTAAAGGAGGCACTTCTTTGGGAAGAAAAGTACAAAAAGCAGACCAGCTGTCTGGTCTGTATTAAAAAGAAGTTTCTATAGTAACATATGAAGGAAAAGAATTTTAATGTAAATCTCCCCAAAAGTAGCCAGTCAATGGAGGGTAATTTTTACCTTCAACTTAGATTGAAGTTATAATGATTAATTTTTTTTTAACATTAGCAATGTGTGAAGGAAAAGACGAGGAAGAGAAAATGAAATATGTGCTTACGGTTGCAGAGCATCACAGATAATGACATGAGAGTTACTGCCTGAAACAGAGATTTCCCTGTTGTAAGTCAGTGCTCAGCTTAAAGCAGGATTTCGTTTTGGAAAGGGAAAGTTCATGGTCCTTAAGGAAAAGTAGTCCAGGTGACGTAGTGCACAGAACACAAGCCTATTGACTTACTAGTGATGTCCCTTGAAATCATTCTAAGACTGTTACAAATGCCTTTGGGAAATGATGGGTAAAATGATTCCCCACAGATACTATACAAATGAACGCAGGGGGTAAGGCTGACACGTGAAAAATGGAGTCAGTGTTTGTCAATCAAAGGAAAGGAAGATCAGAGGATTAAAAGCCTTGAGAGCTGCATTTGCTATGAAGGCAGGCTGGAGAGGAAATGAAGAGAGGAGAATCTTGGGGAATCAAAGGCAGGTGATGCCAGGGGCAATATGCTAAGGAAGGAGCATTTCTACTGACCTGTGCTGTGTGGTCTATGGGGAGAGCAGAGAAGAGGGGGTGATCTAGAATTCAGCCCTCTTCCTATGGCAGGGTTGTTTAGGGAGGGAGGAGGCACTGCCAAACCAAGGAGAAACACTCTGTACCACCTTTGGACAATTTCCCTGGCTTCCTGCCGTTTATCCATGAAGAACGAATACGTTTTTCTCATTTAACGGTTAAAAAAGAGGGGAGGGGGAGATCAGCCGGTCAGTCTAAGGGACTAGATGAAACAAGGAAGAAAAAAGCCCTAATTGTAAATCCCAGAGAAAGGGCAGAGTAAGATATGATCACCTCAGTGAAAGGGGAGGGGGAGAGTGGTAAGGGTTGCCATGGTGGGAGGTAGCTGCCTCGCAATGAACCTTGACTTAAAAGGGAAAATTCACCTTCTAGGATTTCCTTTTAAACCCCTGGGATTTTGCAGGACTGGTTGTGACTCCCATCCAGCCCAGGGAAGGCAGGGTCTCCCTAGCAGATAATTTAAAGAATCAAGGTGTTCACAGATAATCAGTGGCCAAAACCCCTCCACTCACGGTAACCAAGGCAACAGAAGGTTGGGGCTGGTTGCCTGGTAACCACACTCTAGCACCAGGGTCCTGTCCCCTCTCCTCCTCCCCCACCTCCGTTAGCCCTTTTGTGATAACGTCTTCCCCTCGGGGCTTTTTTCCTCTCTGGCAAAAGAGTCATTCTGCTCCTCATGTAAAGGGCACACTCTAGGCTCGGTTGGCTAAAATTGAGGACCTTGATGTTCATTTTGGACAGATTTCACCTACACCCAGATATTCTGACCCAGATAAAATGTGCTTCTTACCTCAGCCTCGGTATCTTCTTGCTCCATCCCTTCCTTCATCCGCGTTAGGGCTCTGGGAGGTTGCAGGGAGAGAGGGAGAGAAGGAAGAAGTGGGGGTGGGCGGGAGCGAGCGAGAACACGGCTTGGATGTGGTGATATTTTACAGCACAGCAGTGCCTGGTGCTCCCGGAACATCCACTGTCCAGCTTGCCCCTAAACTCACCTTTTTTCAGGCGCGCCTGTTCTCTCCTCGGCACTTTGCGCCAAGGTACTCCAGCGAATAGGAAGATAGAATTCCCTCCTAGAATCCGACACCTACGGTCCTGGAAAAATGGGGAAGAGGTGTTTCCCTCCCCCCACCTCCCACCCCCTTGGCGAACCCTGCCTCACCTCCTGGCTTCCACTGTTTGAGGGTTGAGGAATTAAGCGCCGGCGGAGTCCGGACGCAGTCCGGTCCAGGCGCTGTCCAGCCTTTAGTGCTGAAGCTGGAACCTCGGATTCGCCGTGGAGGGGCTCTGGGGACCTCCAGCTGCAGGTTTCTGACCCCCCGAGGTCGGGATCCGAAGAGCAGACACCCTTTGCCGGGGGTAGAGGCGAGGCTAGGACGTGTCTACAAAAGAAGTGCTTTCGCGGCAAACTGGGTTCCCTCCGGGACTTAATCTCCCAGCCTCTCCCTTCCCTTCCCCGAATTGTGTAATTATTTGCCACAGTCTCGGCGTGTAGAAAGAACCCCTTTCACTGGGTTGATTATCCAGTGGCCTCCCGGCACTCCCCCCACGTTTTCTCTTCGGCCGCTGGGTTGCCTGGGTGTCCGCAGGCTGACTCCCGGGACTCCTGGTGCACAGATCTGTTGGCGGGCCAGGCTGGTAAGCGAAGCCTGGAACACCAAGCCCCAACGCTTTTCTACACGCAACAGGTCTGCTGCACCTGGACTCTGAAGGGCGAGCAGAGCGGAGCCCAGATTGCTGTGGTGGGCTTGGGGAGGCTGGGTCCGGAGAGTGCGCACTCCCGCCCATTGCCCAGCGGGCGCCTCTGACCCAGCGGGACAAACCGCAAGCCCTGTGTCTGCGTAGTCTGGCTGGTGGGTGAGAGCAACCCCCCCCCCCCCCCCGCCAACTCCAGCGGCCGGAGCACCCGGTAGGAGCCCTCAGCTGTGGGGCTGCGGAGCTGCCTCCCGCTTCCCAGGCGCCCTCACCGCCTTTCCACCCCCTCCTGAATTTGTCAGCGGGCAAGGCATCTTTGGCAGGTGCTGAGCCCTACCGCCCCCCTTCCCCGGCCCTCCGAAGCAGCTCAGTCTCGGAAATTTCAGTTGGAGTTGGCTGTTCCTCCAGTCCCGTGCCCTTGCCCTGCGGGGGAGGATGGCACGGAGGACCCTGGTCGGGGTTTTACCTAGCACGGGTCACCGCGGCCAGGAAGGAGGACAGCTGGCCCCACTTCTTTCTCTAAGAAAAGCCCCTTACCACCCCGCCTTGGGCTCGTGGCTTCTCCACCAAGAACTGCAGAGCCGGGGCGGGATGTGGGGTGTGGCGGAAGGGGTTAGGGTTTGAGGAAGGCATTTTGTGAGGCTTCCCGTGAAACTTGCCTCTCTCGGGCAATCTGTCCTGTCCCAAGCGGTGGCCGCGCCGTCAGGGAGGCAGGCAGGTAGGTCCAGAGTCTCGCTGTGCTCCGGGAGCAGACACAGTGGGCACGGCTGCGGAGACCAGGGGAAAACAGCTGCTTTAAAGCCGAGACCAGCCCACAGGTGGCCTGTCAGGGCCACGGACGTCCGTGACGTCATCCAGAGGACAAGCGGAGAAGGGAAGTTGGTGGTGCGGGGGTGGTCACGGCGCTTCACATCAAAAGTCCCCTGTGGCCATGGCAACAGCTAGAGGAGGCCTGCGCTGCAGCAGCTCGCCGCCTTTCCTCTCTGCTGCCGCGTGGTTGGGCTCTGGGACTCCGCTCGGCTGCGGCAGAGTGCTGGAGGAGGCGTAGAATGGGGGGTGGGGGTGTAGAATGCTGGAGGTGGGGTCGGGCTTTGGTGCCAAAGCCAACTCTACCCGCACTGGACAGAGCCCTAGAGCTAACTAGTCCCGGGCCCACCTCTCTGTCCTCGCCCTTATTCCTCTGTCCTGGCTAAACTAGGGAGGAGAGGGTCAGCCTGGCCTCTGGGAGACTCCCAGAGGGCGATCACGCAGAAATCTTCATTTCCACGGTGACATTCCCTAGCCTTCCCCTTCCCTCCCACCGCCCCACCTTGGCAGGTCCAACCCTTGGTCACCTAACAACACACAGCTTGTCCTTCCTGAACTGAAGAATGTGAAGGCTCACCCTTCTCTTTCACACACTCTTCACAGGCCGCCCCCCCAAACCCCAGCCTGACTGAGCACACCCAGGGTGCGCCCACGCCCACGCAGAACCACCTGCGGGAATCCTCACTTGTGTAGGCGGATAAGCCGAGGCTCCCCTGCTCCAGAAAGCAGCCAAACCGACGAGAAAAGAGCAAACCCACCATGAATCTAGGGTGAATCTAGGATTTCCATGCTGGTGGCCAGGGAGCCACATGGGACACAGAAGTGTGAACTGGAGGGCTCACAGACTTTTTTTTCTTTTTCCTTTTTTTTTAAAAAAAGATTTTATTTATTTATTTGGCAGACAGAGATCACAAGTAGGCAGAGAGGCAGGCAGAGAGAGAGGGAAGCAGGCTCCCTGCTGAGCAGAGAGGCCTATGTGGGGCTCGATCTCAGGACCCTGAGATCATGACCTGAGCCGGAGGCAGAGGCTTTAACCCACTGAGCCACTCAGGCACCTCAGATTTTCTTTTTTTAATGACATACTTGCCAACAAGATTGCAAATGTTCACATAGAAATCTGGGCATTCTATGTCCCTCGAAAGTAGGGCTCAGGTTCTGCATGCAGTGAGTAACATTGACCCCTGTAGAAAAGGCTGAGTCATGTCCAACTGAAGCCTTCCTCTCCTTTGTGTCAGTGTCACCAAGGCCATTCATCATCAACCATTTTCCCTTTTTTTTTTTTTTAAGATTTTATGTATTTATTTATTTGTGTGAGAGAGAGAGAAAGCACAAGCAGGAAGAGGCAGAGAGAGAAGCAGGCTCCCCCGCTGAGCAAGGAGCCCCACATGGGACTCAATCCCAGGATCCTGGGATCATGAGCTGAGCTGAAGGCAGCGGCTTAACGGACTAAGCCACCCAGGCGTCCCAACCATTTTCCTTTTAATAGTAAAGAGGGAAGTGAAATATTTTTGACCCCCCTCTCACTTGCTCACTTCCTTAATATCCCCTATCAGGCCACATAATCATGTGAGTTTTCTGCACCCCCCCCCAGTCCTCACAGGCCGGTGCCCTGCAGGTCCAACCTTTGACAGACACATAGACATCTGTGCCATTCACTTTCAGACAACACAGGGAGCAGGATATTTCCTGCTAATAAGGTTGGGGATATTTTTTGTTTGTTTCCTCTTCCATTTTCACATTTCAAAATATGCAGGTATTAGAAACATTTAAAAATTCATATTTTTCATTGATCACCATCCAGTTGCAAAAAGACAAATATTGGATGATTCTACTCATAAGAGGTACCCTAAGTAGTCAAATTCATGGAATCAGAAACTAAAATGGTGGTTGCCAGGGGCTTGGAGAGGGGTGTGAACAATTCCTGTTTAATGGGTACAGAGTTTCAGTTTTGTGAGATGAAAGCGTTCTGTGGATGGGTGGTGGGTATAGTAGCACAACAATGAGAATATGTTTTGTGTCACTCAACTGTACACTTAAAATGGTTAAGATGGTACATTTCATATTATATGCATTTTACAATTAAAAACTTCTTTTTTTTTTAAAGATTTCATTCATTTATTTGACACAGAGAGACACAGTGAGAGAGGGAACACAAGCAGGGGGAGTGGGAGAGGGAGACGCAGGCTTCCCACCGAGTAGGGAGCCCAATGCGGGGCTCTATCCCAGGATTAGACAGATGCCTAATGACTGAGCCACCCAGGAGCCCTATAATTAAAAAAACTTTTTAAAGGAGGTGGTTATAGTTATAATGTCTAGCAAACCTTGAACTGTTCTGTTTGGAGGCAAAAAAAAAAAAAAAAAAGGACTTGAGGACAAATACTAAACATTGCTACATTTTTTTCTTTCTTCTTTTTAAAAAATTTTATTAAGTAATCTCTGCACTCAATGTGGGGCTTGACCTTACAGCCCTGAGATTGAGAGCCCCACGCTCTACTGACTGAGCCTGAGCCAGCTGCCCCCGCTGCACTTTTTTCAATGATTTATTCAACAGATGTTTATGGGGTACCTGGTATGTGCCAGACTGTATGCAGGAGCCTCACACACAGAGACAGTGGGACAAGCAGTAAAGTCTAAAAATAAATATACCTAAATTTTGGTAAGTTCTTTAAATGAAGGAATAAAGGGGCTCCTGGATGGCTTCATCCTGTAAGCCTCGAACTCTTGATCCCAGCTCAGGACTTGATCTCAGGGTAGTGAGTTCAAGCCCCATGTTGGGTTCCCTGCTGGAGCCTACTTAAATAAATAAATTTTAGGGGCACCTGGGTGACTTAGTCTTTGAGCATCTGCCTTCAGTTCAGGTCATGATCTGGAACTCTGGGTTGGGCTCCCTGCTCAGTGGGGGAGCCTGCTTCTCCCTCTCCCACTCCCCTTGCTTGTGTTCCCTCTCTCACTGTCTCTCCCTGTCAAATAAATAAATAACATTTTTAAATAATTTTTTTAAAAAACAGCTAACATGATAGAAATTATAAGTTTCATTTCCAGACCAGCAGAGGAAAGAGGAGGAATGAGGAAAACTAGATCAATCGAGGGGAAGATTAGAAAGAAAAAAAGAAGGGAAAAAACCAAGCTACACAGAAAACAACAAATAAGATGGTAAAAATACTCCCTTTTTTTTTTTTTTTAAGATTTTCTTTGTTTATTTGAGATAGAGTAAGAGTGAGCATGAGCTGGCAGGGGGGAAGGGCAGAGGATGGGAGAGAAACATTCTCCACTGAGCGGGGAGCCTGGTCCCATGGTTGATCCGCAGACCCCAGGATCATTACCTGAGCTGAAGGCAGACACTTCATGGGCTGAACCACCCAGGCATCCCCATAGAAATACTCTTAATATTACTAATCACAAAAGGGGCGCCTGGGAGTCTCAGTTGGTTAAGCTCCGGCCTTCAGTTTTTAGGTCATGATCCCAGGATTCTGGGATCGAGTCCCACCAGGGGCTCTCAGCTCAGTGGGGAATCTGCTTCTCCCTCTGCCTCTCCCCAGGCTCATTCTCTCTCTCTCTCTCAAAAGTGAATAAATAAAAAATATTTAAAAATAAAAGAAATTAAGAAACCAAACCAAAACAAATGGTCATGATAGAGTTATTCATAATAGCCCTGAAGTGGAAACAATCCATTGTCCATCAGCCAATAAATGAATGAATCAATGTGATAGCTCCATAAAAATGACCAAAGCGTTGATCCATGCTACAGTGCAGGTGCACGCTGAAAACATTATGCTAAAGTTTATGGGGTTTCTTTTTGCAGATAACAGAGATGTTCTGGAATTAGACGGTAGTGTTTGCACAACCTTGAGAATATACTAGAAACCACTGAAGTGTATACCTTAAAAGGGTAAGAATTTTATGGTATGTGAATAATTCCTCGATTCAAAAATATCAGTCGCATTCCCAAGCAATGCCTACTTTTATAAAAAAGATAACAAGTGAACTTACTCAGAATAACAAAAAAACCCTTTAGGTACCAAGGAATAAATCTAGTAATGGTGGCACTCACAGAGGACATTCTAAAATTTTATTGAAGGTTATAAATGAAGACCTGAGTAAATGGAGAGACATGACCTGTTGGTGGATGTGGCAGTGACATTACAATGTTAATTTTCCTAAAGTTAATTTATAAATTTATTGCAATTCTAGTAAAAAGCCTGGGAATTTTCTCGTGTGACCTTAACAAACTGGTGTTAAACTTTATATGAAGACAGCCAAGAATAGCCAAGAGACTTATAAGGATTAATGAGGGAGACTTCCCTATAAAATATCAAGTTTTATAATAAAGCTATAGGAGGGGTACCCAGCTGGCTCCGTGGGTGGAGCGTGGGACTCTTGATCTTGGAGTTGTAAGTTTGAGTTCCATGTTAGGTAGAGAGATTACTTAAAAATAAAATCTTAAGGGGCACCTGGGTGGCTCAGTGGATTAAAGCCTCTGCCTTCGGCTCGGGTCTGATCTCACGGTCCTGGGATCGAGCCCCACATTGGGCTCTCTGCTCAGCAGGGAGCTTGCTTCCCTCTCTCTATCTGCTTGCCTCTCTGCCTACTTGTGATCTCTGTCAAATAAATAAATAAAATCTTAAAAATAAAATAAAATAAAATCTTAAAAAAAAAAGCTGTAGTAATGAGTACTATGTGGACAGCCATAGAGATATTAAATAGGCTAATAGAATAAACAGAGAGCCCAGAAACCGACCTATGGATATACAGGTGACTGGTCTGTGAGTGTTTGGCAGTTGGAACATTTATATGAAAACATTTATAAGGAACATAAAATAAAATAAGTTTGTAATCTCATACCATACCCTAAAGTAATTTACATTTAGAATTAAAAACAAAAATGCGTTAAGCTTTTAGAAAAAAATAGAAAAATATACAATCATGACAGTGAATGATTTCTTAAACAAGATCCAAAAAGCACAAGTAAAAAAAGAAATATTCAATAACATTTACCTTTGAAACTTTAGTGGAGGCAAAAGTTAGCTACTAAGTTAAAATCAAATTAAAAAGTGGGAGAAGATATTTACAAAACCTATCAACAATGAGAAATTAATATCTAGAATTCCTTAAGAACTTGTAAAATAACAAATAGTATATCATATGTTAATAAAAATTTTTGAAAAAGAACTTGTAAAATAAATAAGAAAAAGATTTAAAAAATTGAAAATTGAATAAAAGACGTAACCAGACAGTTCATAGAAAAGGGCATTCCAATGGCCAGTAGACTTATGAAAGTTGCCCAGACTAACTAGTGCTGAGGGTATTCCAGTGAAAACAATTAAGACAACCAAGTACACCCACCAAATTGGAAAATTAATAATAATAATTATAGAGTAATAATTCCAAGGGTTGGTGAAGATACAGTGAAACAGGAATTTTTAGACACTTGTTGTAAGTATAAATCGCTAATATTTGGCAACATCTAGTAAAGTCGAAGGTATGTATATCCTTCAATCCAGTAACCCTCCTTCTGGGTACATACTCTAGGGAAATTCTCATGCATGGTCACAAGGAAGCATGAGAAAAATGGTTACTGCATCATTGTTTGAAGAGTAAGACATGGTGTGCCTGGCTGGCTCAGTCAGTAGTGCCCTGATTGGCTCTACTCAGCACACCCTGATTGCTTAAGGTAGTTCTGCAAAAGAGCTCATAAAAACCCCTAAACTTGGAAACTCCAAGGGCAACCCTTTTGGGTCCTCTCCCTCTCCGGGACCTTTATACTGTTGCTCAATAAACTTCGCTTCATTGCCTACCACTTTTCTTCTGGTCTACCTCTTCATTTTTCAAAGCTGCATGACCAAGAACTGTGGGAAGTAAAGACAGAAATCCTGCAACACCTGCACCCGACATGGGGCCATGGGGCTTGAACTCACAACCCTAAGATCATGAACCGCATGCTCATTAAAAAAAAAAAAAAAAAAAAAAAAAGTGTCTCGTGCTTTACTGATTGAGCCAGCCAGGCATCCCTGTTTCATTTTATTTCTTGTTTAAAAGCATCTGAGGCATGTGTGTTAACAGTTGTTAAAACCAGGAGGTAGATAAGGGGCTATCTTTTGTATTTTCTGTATTTTACATATCTTTGAAATAGATAGCGACTTATTTTAAAGTAGACACAAGGCCTGCACAAGGTTGTTTGATGGTAGAAACTGATGTTTGACCTGGTGGGGGGGGGGCTATTGGATTTCTGGGTCATGGGTTCTCTTTCCTCAGATGAGGATGGCAACTCTTCTTTTGCTACCTGATGGGGTTTTGGTGAGCATCAAATACACTCACACTCAGGAGAGCACTTGGAAAACTATAAATTCTGCTTAAAGCTGATACTATTGTTATCACATAAAATGAAATGGCAAAAACATAATTAGCTAAGACTGGCTCAGTCTGAGATTTACAGTTAGAGCACACACTAATTTTAAATTAGGTAAGAGATAAAGAGAAGGTACTCAATTTCGCCTTAATGTTTCCCCAGGGTGTTCTAAGCAGTGCAGATAAAGGCCCCTTGCCTGGGGAGGCAGGTGAGAAGGTCCTGGGTTTAACTGTAAGTGTACATCACTCCTTTGGCAATCTACCAGACTATCCATCAGAGGAGACTTAGAGTGGAAAATGCCAGAGGCAGCAGCCAAAGGCAGCTTGGAGAAGTGATCTTGTTAGTCACAGAGTCACAGAGGCAAATCATGTTGGAGAGGATACAGGTGAATTCTTGGCATTCTTGGGGCAGGAAGGCCTGTAAGACTTGCCTCTGAGCACTCAATCTTTCCCACCTCCAGGAAGGAAATTGATGAGTTAATTAATATGCACGGGAGACTCAGCACAAGCTGACCCAGTACTTCTCATTCACATTATTATTATTATTTTTTCTTTTTAAGATTTTATTTATTTGACAGACAGAGATCACAAGTAGGCATAGCAGCAGGCAGAGAGGTAGGGGGGAAGCAGGCTCCCTGCCGAACAGAGAGCCCGATGTGGGGCTCGATCCTAGGACCCTGGGATCATGACCTGAGTCAAAGGCAGAGGCTTTAACCCACTGAGCCACCCAGGCCCTCCCACATTATTATTTCTAAATCTTTTAGCAGATCTCAACCTTTTAGCAGATTGGGAGAAACCAGTTCCCTGGACAAATCTCAATGAAATCATTGAGGTAGAAATCAGGTGGAAATCTTGTTAAATGCTCCAAGGACCTCGGTTTTATGGGTTTGTGTTCCGTAGCCCTGGGCACCTTAGCCAGGATCCTTTCTAAAATAAGATTTCTCCTTGGTGAAAAATTTCTTGTTACTCCAAGCTCTTGGGCTCAATGACGTTGATGAGCTTCTGATTCCAGGAGGCCTGGGAGTGAACTGGCGGACATTTACATATAATCTCTTAGTTGGCCTACTGGTTGAAGTGGGGATTCCTGCTGTAACTATCAAGGCTCCCATCCAGGGACGCCTGGGTGACTCAGTTGGTTAAGCTGCTGCCTTCAGCTCAGGTCATGATCCCTGCGTCCTGGGATCGAGTCCTGCATCGGGCTCCTTGCTCAGCAGGGAGCCTGCTCCTGCCACTCTGCCTGCCTGTGCTCTCTCTCTCTCTCTCTCTCTCTCTCTCTGACAAATAAATAAATAAATAAAATCTTAAAAAAAAAAAAAAAGGACTCCCATGCATCAGAATCTGTATTATAGGCAAATGTTTTTCTTTTTTCTTTTTTGTTTTTGTTTTGTCTTGTTTTTTTTTTTTAATTTAAAAAAATTAAACATTTTTTCATTAATTTTTTTCTTTTTAAGTTGATTTCATATTTTAGAGTTATAGGTTCATAGCAAACTTGAGCAGAAAGTACAGAGCATTCCCATACCTCCCCTGCCTACACAGATGCACAGCCTCCCCTCTGCCCACATTCCCCACCAGAGGGTACATCTGTTTCAGCTGATGAACCTACACTGATACATTGTTATCTCCCGAAGTGCACAGTTGACATTACAGTTCACTCTTGCTGTGAACTATAGAATGTACAGCTTTCTATGTTATACATTTTGACAAATGTATAATGACGCGCATCTTCCGTGATAGAATCTTCAAAGAATAACTTCACTGTCCTAAAAGTCCCCTGTGCTCTACCTAGTCATTCCTCTCCCCTCCCAACCCCTGGCAACCACTAGTCATTTTACTGTCTCTACTAGCCTGTTTTACCTTTTCTGATTGTCATGTAGTTGAACTCACACAGTATGTAGACCTTTCACATTGGTTTCTTTTGCTTAGTAATATGCATTTGAACCTCCGCTATGTCTTTTTTTTTTTTTTTTATGGCTTGATAGCTTGTTTCTTTTTCATGCTGGATAATATTCTCCCATTGTCTGGGTGTGCTACGGTTTATTTATCCATTCACTTACTGAAGGACATTTTGGTGGCTTCCAACTTTTAGCAGCTAGAATAAAGCTGCTATAAACATCTGTGGGCAGGTTTTGCATGGTTATGCTTTCAACTCACTTGGGTAAATACTGAGGAGCATGATTGCTAGATCTTATGGGAAGGGTATGCTTAGTTTTGTAAAAAAGCACCAAACAGTGGCTCTGCCATTTTGCATTCCCACCAGCCATGAATGGGAGTTCCTATTGCTCCGCATACTCACCAGCATTTGGTGGTGTCAGTGTTCCAGATTTGAGCCATTTAAAGAGATGTGCAGTGGTATCTTATTTTTGTTTTAATCTGCATTTCCCTAATGGCAAATGATGTGGACATATTTCCACATGCTTATTGGTCATCTCTGTATCTTCCTTGGTGAGGGGTTTTGCTGAGGCTTTTCCTTTTCTTCTTTTTGAGTTTTAAGAGTTAATTTATATGTTGGACATACATACATTTATCAGACATTTATGAGATATTTGTCAGATATTTCTTTTACAAATCTTTTCTCTCGGCCTGTGGCTTGTCTTCTCATCCTCTCGACAGTGTTTTTGGCACAGCAGAAAATTTTAATTTTAATGGAGTCCAGTGGATCAATTATTTCTCATATGGATCATGGCTTTGGTGTCGTGACAAAGTTGTCACCACGCCCAGGGCCATCTAGGTTTCCTCTGTATTACCTTCCAGCCATTTTATAGTTTTGCATTTTACACTTAGGTCTGTGATCTATTTTTGCTTTAATTTTTGTGAAGCATATAAGGTCTGTGTCTAGATTCACTCATGGGAATGTCCAGTTGTTCCAGCACCATTTGCTAAAAAAACTATTTCTATCTCTAAAATTGAATAAAATTCCCAGCAGGCTGAGTCATTTCCTGAAATTAGAACATTGCTTACTAAACAACAGGTACGTAAGCCACTGTCAATTTCTGCTTTTCCAGGTCTTTTCCTTTTCTGTTCAATTTCCCCAATCTCCCTTCTTTGTACTCCTCCTTCCTTTCTCCTTCCTTCCCTCTCTCTTCCATTCCATTTCCTTCCTTCCTTCATTCCATTTTTAAAGAATTTTAGACTTACAGAAAAGTTGCAAAAATAATAGAATTAATGCATCTCATTGCACTACTGGGTATTTACCCCAAAGATACAGATGTAGTGAAAAGAAGGGCCATCTGTACCCCAATGTTTATAGCAGCAATGGCCATGGTCGCCAGACTGTGGAAAGAACCAAGATGCCCTTCAATGGACGAATGGATAAGGAAGATGTGGTCCATATACACCATGGAGTATTATGCCTCCTTCAGAAAGGATGAATACCCAACTTTTGTAGCAACATGGACGGGACTGGAAGAGATTATGCTGAGTGAAATAAGTCAAGCAGAGAGAGTCAATTATCATATGGTTTCACTTATTTGTGGAGCATAACAAATAGCATGGAGGACAAGGGGAGATGGAGAGGAGAAGGGAGTTGAGGGAAATTGGAAGGGGAGATGAACCATGAGAGACTATGGACTCTGAAAAACAATCTGAGGGTTTTGAAGGGGCGGGGGATGGGAGGTTGGGGGAACCAGATGGTGGGTATTAGAGAGGCCACGGATTGCATGGAGCACTGGGTGTGGTGCAAAAATGATGAATACTGTTACTCTGAAAATAAATTAAAAAAAAAAAAAAGAATTAATGCATCTCTCTTACTCAGCTTCCCCTAATGTCAACTACTTCTATAATTGCAGGGCAATTATCAAGTCCAGAAAATTAACATCTTTACAATATTACTAATGAAACTATAGACTTGGTTTGAGTTTCACCAGTTTTCCTCCTAATGCCCCTTTTTCTTGTTCTAGGATCTCACACCTTGTTTGGTTGACATCACTCCCTAGCCTTCTCTGATCTGTAGCAGTTCCTCATTTTCTCCTTGACTTTCACATCCTTGACACTTTTGAAGAACAGTGGTCAGTAACTTTGTAGAAAATCTCTCAGTTTGACTTTATGTGGTGTTTTCTCTTTGATGGGATGGAGGTCACGCATTACTGGGGAGAATACTACAGAAGAGATATTGTGTCCTTCCCAGTGCATTGTATCTGAGGGTACATGATGTTATCTTACTCCTGGTGATGTTAATGAAGTGGTGGCTGCCAGGTTTTGCCACTATAATGTTATTTTTCCCTTTGTAATTGATAAATATCTTAGGGGAGCTATTCTGAAATGATGCTTCTACTTGCTTCTTCCCAAAGTTGTGTCCCCTGATTTTAGCCTCTATCTTGTCTGCAACAAGTATTACGGCAGACACATTGTTTCTTAAAACATTTTTAAAAATTACATAGATGGGGTGCCTGGGTGGCTCAGTGGGTTAAGCCTCTGCCTTTGGCTCAGGTCATGATCTCAGGGTCCTGGGATCGAGTATCACATCAGGCTGTCTGCTCAGCGGGGAGCCTGCTTCCCCCACTCTCTCTGCCTGTGTCTGCCTACTTATGATCTCTCTCTCTCTCTCTGTCAAATAAATAAGTAAAATCTTTTTAAAAAATTGCATAGATATATCTTGTTATACATGGATATATTCTCATACTCAGTCTGCAGAACATAACTCTTAAAGTTCTTCTTGACCCTTGCCACTCAATACCACTTCCAGCCTACAGATAATGTCTATCCAATAGTGTCAGTCCCGTGCTTTTTCTATGCACATCAAGAAAAATGTCACCTATTCCCGTTCCTCAGCCACTCCTTGTTCTTTCTGAAGGCAACAAATGTTATCAGTCCCTTCACCATTTATCCAGGGATATTTATGCATATGTGAGTACTATTTATATTTATATCGTCCCCCTTTTTATATAAATGAAGTATACCTTAGATGCAGATCTGCTCCTTAATTTATACCTTTACTTAAAATGCACCTTGGAGGGGCACCTGGGTGGCTCAGTGGGTTAAAACCTCTGCCTTCAGCTCAGGTCATGATCCCAGGGTCCTGGGATCGAGCCCCGCATCGGGCTCTCTGCTGGTCCTGGGATTGAGTCCCACATTGGGCTCTCTGCTCAGCGGGGAGCCTGCTTCCCCCCACTCCCCGCCTGCCTCTCTGCCTACTTGTGATCTCTGTCTGTCAAATAAATAAATAAAATCTAAAAAAAAAAAAATTCACCTTGGAGATCATTCTATATTGGTACATTTAAAAAAATCTCCTCCTTATGGAGCGCCTGGGTGGCTCAGTGGGTTAAGCCTCTGCCTTCGGCTCGGGTCATGATCTCAGGGTCCTGGGATCGAGCCCCATATTGGGCTCTCTGCTCAGCGGGGAGCCTGCTTTCCTCCCTCTCTCTCTGCCTGCCTCTCTGCCTACTTGTGATCTCTGTCTGTCAAATAAATAAAATCTTAAAAAAAAAATCTCCATTAGCTCCTTAGAGCTAATGATGGTAGAGCATTTCGTTGTAAGGATTCCATTGTAAGGACTATTTAATTAATCCCCTGTTGATGGCTCTTTAGGGAGCCTTCAATCTTTTGATCTCTCAGGAATGTGGCAATGCATTTCTTCTTCATATTGATGCAAGTATTATCCATAAGGTAAATTCCTAGAGGTGCAAATGCTAGGTAGAGGGCACGTGCATTGATAATTTCCACAGATATTAATAAATCATCTTCCCGTCAAAGCTTTGTGAGTCTGTATTCCCATTAGCAATACATAGGAGTGCCCCCTTTTCCTCACCCTTATTAACATAATGCATCATCAAATGATTTGGTCTTGGCCAAACTCATAAGTAAAATGTTATATTCAATGTAGTATTTCGAAGTAAATTTTATTGACATTTAACATACATGCAGACTTATGTGGAAATCATAAATGTACAGCTCCATTCAGGTTCACAAAGTGAATTCATCTGTATAATAGCACCCAGATCAAGAAATAGAATTCCATCAGCCCCCATCATATCTCCAGCTCCCTACCGCTTAAGACAACCACTAGCTTCTAACATCTTCAATTAGTTTTGCCTGTTTTTGAACTTCGTGTAACAATGTAACGGTCATTATCTACTGTGTCCTTTTCTTTAACTCGATATCTCAATGTAGTCTTATTTTGCAATTAAATTTATTGTACGCGCAATGGAATATCACATTGTATGTTTTAAAAGCCATTTCTTAAATTCCTTTTTCTGTGAAATCTTGATTCATATCCTTTGGGCATTTTTCTCTTGGGCTATTAGTCTTTATTCTTTTTTAAATTAAATTTAATTTATTTATTTGGGAGAGAGGGAGAGAGAACAAGAAAGAGTGCACAAGTAGGGAGAGGGGCAGAGGGAGAGTGAGAAACAGATTCCTCACTGATTTGGGAGCCTGATGGAGGACTCTGACTCAGGACCCAGGCTGGGATCATGACCTGAGCCAAAGGCAGGCATTTAATGGCCTGAGTCATCCAGGTGCCCCAATTAGTAATTATTCTTACTGGTTTATGGAAGATCTTTATATATTAGGAAATTAGCCCTTTGTGATTTAAGTTTCAAATATTCTTTCCTAGTTCATCATTTTATTTTGCCCTTTGTGTTTAGCACATAGATTTTTTTTTTTTTTAATCTGAGGTGGTTGAATGTATTAGTCTTTTGGGGTTTCTGAAGCTTGTTGTCATATTTTTTTTTTTTTAAGGAAGATTCTGTTTATTTTATTTGATGAGAGAGAGAGAGAAAGAGAGAGAGAGTGCACAAGCAGGGGGAGCAGCAGGCAAAGGGAGAAGAAGTAGGTTTCCTGCTGAAGGAGGAGCCTAGTGTGGGCCTCAATCTCAGCACCCCATGGATCATGACTTGAGCTGAAGGCAGAGGTTTAAGCAACTGAGCCACCCAGATGCCCCTTGTTGTCAAATTTAGAAGGGCCTTTCCTATCCCAAGATTAGTTTTTTTTTTTTTTTTAAGATTTTATTTAATTATTTGATAGACAGAGATCACAAGTAGGCAGAGAGGCAGGTGGGGGCTGGGGAGGGGAGAGCAGGCTCCCTGCTGAGCAGAGAGCCTAATGTGGGGCTTGATCCCAGGACCCTGAGATCATGACCTAAGCCAAAGGCAGAGGCTTAACCCACTGAGCCACCCAGGTACCCCAAGATTAGTTCTTAATTACTCATAAATTGTCTAGTTTTTGTTTAAATTTAAATCTTTAAACCAATTTGTTCTTTCATTTCTAAACACATTGTAATTTGATTTTTTTTCTTTTTTCTTAACCTCAGAGTATTTAAGAGAATATTTTAATGATTTTTCTGGACAGATAATATTTTGGTTATCCTTTTAAAATTATTAATCTTGAATATTGTTTCATTGTGTTCAGAGACCGTGTCCTCTTTATGATTTTTGATTTTTAGAATTTGTCTAGTTTTCCTTTGTAGCTCAAGGCAGGGTCATTCTTTGGAGATTGTTACCTGTATGCTTTATGTGCGTGTAATTTCATTAGATTTTGTATGTATTTGTGTGTTTATGTGTATTAAGTATGCACATATGTAATATACATTTACATATGATCAAGTTTAATTATGATATCAAATCATTTACTTTTACCTAATATCTAAAGGATGTGGCCCAAACCTTCCACCACGTGGTTTTATCAATTTCGTCTTGTTTTTCTATCCACTGTTGCTCTCTATCTTCCAAAGCCATGCTCTGAAAAGCCTAAAGAATCATGATTTTTATTTACTTTAATTTTACCACTAGTTAATACACAGATGTGTCTCATTGTTAAAATGCAAACAAATAGAAGTCGAGTTGAAAATCACTACTCAGCGTTATTACATTAAAGCAGCAATGAGATACCATTTTCTCAACAACAGATCGGCAGGGGCGCCTGGGTGGCTCAGTGGGTTAAAGCCTCTGCCTTCGGCTGGGGATGTGATCCCAGAGTCCTGGGAACGAGTCCCACATCGGACTCTCTGCTCGGTGGGGAGCCTGCTTCCTCCTCTCTCTCTGCCTCTCTCTCTGCCTACTTGTGATCTCTGTCTGTCAAATAAATAAGTAAAAATAATTAAAAAAAAAAAAACAGATCGGCAACAGTTTTGAAAGATTGGTAACATTCCAGGGTGCCTGGATGGCTCGGTCAGTTAAGTGTCTGCCTTTGGCTCAGGTCATGATCTTCGGATCGAGCCCCCACATTGGGCTCCCCGCTCAGCGGGGAGCCTGCTTCTCCCTCACTCTCTCTCAAATAAATAAATAGAACCTTAAAAAAAAAAAAAAAGATTGGTAACAGCCCATAGCGAGCCCTGTGAGCCCTGTCACGGTTGAGAGTGCCACTGGGACAGGTCCTAGAGCATGGTCTGGGGAGCGGTAGAGATACAAGAAATGTGACTTGTTACAAGTTCAGTTACTGGGGGTGCCTGGGTGGCTCAGTGGGTTAAAGCCTCTGCCTTCAGCTCAGGTCATGAACTCGGATTTCTGGGATTGAGCCCCACAGTGGGCTCTCTGCTCAGCAGGGAACCTACTTCCCTTCCTCTCTCTCTGCCTCCCTCTATGCCTACTTGTAGCCTCTGTCTGTCAAATAAATAAAATCTTAAAAAACAAAACAAAACAAGTTCAGGTACTGGTTGTGACATTTCAAAGTTTGGTAGATGTTAACCAAGTTGTTCACTTGGAAAGGTGTTTTGTTTTCTTTTTTTAAGTTTATTTATTCACTAAATAACCTCTACAGCCAGCATGGGGCCTGAACTCCGGACCCGGAGGTTGGGAGTCAGATGCTCTTCTGACTCAGCCAACAGGGACCTCCTTTACCCAAAGAGTTTTAATCACTCTGTGTCAAAAGCACTGTGCTCTGAGCACCGCACTCCCTAGCTGCCGCCCACCCCCTCCCGCCCCGCTCGGAGGGAGGGAACTGCAGTCTGAGCCAGGGTGTCCTCTACCTCCATCAGGGCCCTGTGAAGGTTCTGGGTTGTTGGAAACTCTAAGGCATCGGCTTCTGGCTCGCATGGGTTTCCCGGGAGCCTTGCATCGTGCCCACGGCACCTGAGTGCTTCCTTCTAGTCGGGAGGCCTGTGCCAGGTGTAGGTTAAGGAACCCCTTGTGAGGTTGGGCGTGCAGGTGCCCCGACCCACCCGAAGTTTTACCATCACCCAAGGAGTGTGTCAGGTCCTTGAATCGAAGAAGGGTCGTGGGCCTCTCTGTCTCCTTCCCAGACCCCAGGAAATCCCCCTTCCCAACATCACACCTCTTCCCTTGCCCCTTCCAAGACTCCTCACCTTATCCCTTAGTCTGCCGCTTCATAGTTTAAAAAAGCAGAAAGGCCTTTTCCTACGGGCTCTGTCTGCTTTCTGTCATATTCAGAAATTCCAAGTCCTGCTTGGCTCCCAGAGGTGAGGAGACAGGAAGGAACATTTAAGCGTAAAGAGACAGTGCGATGTTTCATAAATTATCCAACCACGGTATCTGTCGTTATGATTCCCCCTGAAAGACTGACGCTACTTCATTCTGTCCCAGCTCACTTTGCCTGTGCACCCCAGCACACACATACACACACACACACACACACACACGCACATGTACACACACACACGCACATACGTGCACATGCACACACACGCATGCACACACCCACGCGCACACACACACACACACACACACGCACGCACGCACACAGCTCCATTTAAAAAGACAGCTGGAGCAACGGGCACCACCGAGGCCTTTCTCACACCTCTCAGCGGAGCTGCTAACTAGGCTGTCCAGTGCGGTCTCTCCCCAGTTCGCCTCTCCTGCAGGATCATCAAGGTTGCCTGGCAACCACCAGCAGGTTGGCCTCGCACATGGTTTCCTTAAAGAAAATGGCAGAGCTCTCTCTCCTGTCACAGTGCAAGAAAGGCCTAATTATTGTGAACCGGGAATCAATCACGGAGGGCTTGGGAGCCATGGTGCGGGATGGTAAAAGGGTGTGAAAAGCTCAGAGGAGGGCCTGGAATGGGCACTTGGGTGCCGGGGTGAAAAGAGCCACCATTTCCTAATTTTACTTCTTGCTGCCTGCGGGATGGAACCCAGGGCAGGCTTAGCAAGGGGGCACTCCTTTGGCTCGAGTCTGAACTATGGCTGATGGAATGGGCCACCTTTCATCTGGAGAAGTATCATTTCAAGGACCAGAGACATGGACGCCTTTAAATATTTGTAAGCAAGGGGCGCCCGAGTGGCTCAGTGGGTTAAACATCTGCCTTGGGCTCAGGTCATGATCTCAGGGTTCTGGGATCAAGCCCCACGTTGGGCTCCCTGCTCAGTGGGGAGTCTGCTTCTGCCTCTACCTCTGCCCCTGCTCCCTGCTTGTGCTCTCTCTCAAATAAATAAAATGTTAAAAAACAGTTTGGATGGTGACAGTACAAGAAAGGGATTAGTCTGGTTCTAGTTGGCATGAGAGGGAAGCATATGTGGGCCCATTTGACGGGGTGGTTTTGAAAACTGTAAGTGGTCCATAGAAAAGTGGGTTTGTTTTGGGGGGAGGGGAGCAAATTCCCAGCAGCACAGGCACGCGTGCTGGGGAGAGGGTGTGCACAGGTGAGCACTGATGCTTCTGTGACATCTCGTCTTGGACAGGTCTCCATTCCCGAGTGGACGCAGGTGGCTCCGTGTGCGGGCTCTGAGTCTCCCCTCCCTGTACCTTGAGTTCGGAGAACTGGCCATCCTCCAGGCTCCGTTAGCCAGTGGTGGGCATGTTGTGGACATCCTCTTCATACACGGTGGGCATTTCAGCCCAAGGTCTCCTGAATCCATAGGTAAGGTTGCAGCCATAGCTGCTATGGCCATGATTGCTGCTGGGGAGCGCTGAACATGGAGTGAGGGGCGGGGCGATCTCATGGAACGGATGGTGGAAAGGATTGGCCCACGCTTGCTGAAGCAGGTGGCAGTGTGAGCAGGGGACAGGGCAAGGGTTATAAGTGGGACTTTGCTGTTGGAAGGGGGATGGGAAGATCATGGGGTGCTTGAGAGGAGGTGGGAAAGGGAGGAGTTGATGCGAAGTGATCAAAGCTAATTCAGACTTTGAGTGCGTCAAGCTAAAGTAAGGACAAGGAAGTAGGAGAAGCAGGATCTCGAGGGACCTGCTATTTCACAGGATTTGGTGTGTGTCTGGGATGAGCCAGGTGCTTTCCATTTTACTGTCTCCAATCATCATCAGTAAGGCAGAGAATATTATCCCCACTTTATAGGTGAGGAAACTGAGGCACAGAGCAGCCAAGTGACTTGCCCTGAGTGACTTAGGAAACGGCAGAGTCAGCAGTCAAATACAGATGTGTCTTCTTCAAATTCTGCCTTGCCGCTGCCTCCCACCCCCACCCTACAACGGGTGGAGATCCAGGGACCAAGGCGAGAGCTGCGCACACACAGCCTGTGTCCCTTGGTGGTGGGAGTGTTACACCTGAGAGTTTAACATCTCTCGGTTGTGCGTTCCTTTTTTTTTTTTTTTTTCTCAAATAGATTTTTCTTTTAAAAATATAAGTAGAGGGCTAACATAGAGCAAGTAGGTGCATAAAGGGCCCTTGGGTGGACAGCTGCGTGACGTTTTACAAATGCATTCGCCTGTACAATCATTGCCCAGGCCAGGATACAGAACATTCCCAGCAGTCCCGATGCTTTCCTTCACACAAATCAGAACGCTATTGGAACAGCTAAATATATACATTAATGGGTCATGTGCCACTAGATAGAGCCTAACAAGATTTGCTAACATAGGTACTGTGTTTTCTCTGCAAATGCTATGGTTTCCAGAGCCCAGAAGTGGAGGGATGAGGTGATGGTACAGCAGATAAGATCCGGAAGCCCAGCATTTGAGATGATTAATGGTCCCTGGGCTACAGCTCTCTTCCAGTCTGATATGGACAGAGGGCAGCCTTGTTTAAATTCTCCCTGTTCCAGCCCTCCTCCCACCCCCCCACCCCCAACCATACTTCTCTGTTATCTCAGCAAAGTCAGAATTAACCCTTGTTTAAGCTACTGGGAGCCTTAGAGAAAGTGGGTCATTGATAGAAACCCATCTCTTAACAAAGTCAAAGAGGAATTTCTCAGGTGTCACCTGGGAAGCCAGAACTCTGCCTCCTAGCCCTTGGGGCATGGGGGGTTTCATTCTCCCTGGCAGGTGTGGGGGACCCCTCAGCCCCCTGGTTTTGAGGAGGTGAATAAGGAGGCCTGGATGGCCCTGTGTGGAGGATGAAAGTGCCAGATGGCTGGGCAGGTGTTCCAGCTGACTTAACAACCTTATCAGATGTCCCGAGGGGCCCAGCCCTCAGCAGAGAGTAATGTTTTGTGAAGGCAGCAGGGGAAGGTATCCCCACTTCTCCCTTCCCTCTTCCCATCTCTTGAACCTGTCCCATATTAGTCAGAAGGCCACCCATTGGTTCTTAGAAGCTCACTGTCACTCTGTCCCCCTTATTCCAGATCCCCGGCAGAGGCTGTGGGCCAGGTCCCTAGAGGGACCTTGGCTGCCTCCCAGACTCACCAATTGTGGACTGGCAAATGGGGAAAAATCATGCCCTGGTGGGCTGTGAGGTAAGATTCCTGTTGGAGTGGAAGGTGACTTATCCTACTACAGTCATGTGGAGGGTTTTGGCATCCCCGGACATCCACATCCTAGCTGCTCTGCCCTCCTGTGCACCCTGGGCTTGCAGCCTTTAGTTTTTTCCAGTGCGGTGGATGGGAGGAGAGAGGAACACTGGGTGGGTGGCCTCACCCTGGAAGAAGTGGCCAAGCTTCACCTCCCAGCTACTATGGTTATCGGTCCCATATTGCAAATGTCAGTTTTCAATTGCAAATGCCCACCCCCAGCATCTTGGGACAGAGCCCAGTTCTTTATGATGATACTTAAAATGATGTCCTTTTCCTATATTCCTATAGTCCTTTGGAGACGAGGGAGGCTGGATGTCCCCAGGATCACAATCCTTCCCAGCACCCCAGCTCCTACAAAAGATAGAAAGGAGTATACAGGGACACCTGGGTGGCTCGGTGGGTTGAGCCTCTGCCTTCGGCTCAGGTCGTGATCTCAGAGTCCTAGAATTGAGCCCCACATCGGGCTCTCTGCTCAGCGGGGAGCCTGCTTCCCCTGCCTCCTCTGCCTGCTTCCGCCTTCCCCTCTGCCTACTCGTGATCTCTCTCTCTGTCAAATAAATAAATAAAATCTTAAAAAAAAAAAAAGAAAGAAAAAAAGGGTCAAGGTGGCTCCCTGGACACATATGTTCTCCACCTGCCTTCCCAAAATGGCGAAGTCAGTGATGTACAGAAGGAACCATGGTCCAAATGTATAGCCCCATAATGATGTGGGAAACAGGAAGAGGGGTCAACCGTGCATTAAATGACTAGCAGATTTCCAGAAGGAAGATCGTAATGGGTAGTACTAAGCAGAAGTAGCTGAACACCCTCAGTGCTGCAAAGGAAAAGGCCGTCTCTTTCCCAGGAAAGCTCCAAACTCAGAGTCTGCCAAAAAGAGTGGCCAGCTGCTTGACATCTATTCTGGGCGGAGGTGGGAGAGCTCTTCTGGGCACAGGCCCCTGGGGCTCCTGCTGTGTTTGACGGTGTTCTGGAGCAGTGGCTCTCAAACCCCACTATCTTCTAGAATCCTCAGAAAGTTCTGGAATATGCCAGGCCCAGGGTGTACGGCTGGTCAATTAAATTAGGATTCAGCAGCTCTAAAGCTCCCTACGGCATTCACTGGCACCCACAGCTGGGAACTGCCAGTCAAGAGGACACACTTGGTTTGGGAATTGGGGGGAAGGGGTAAGTCAGCCCATTCACTGCCTGCTACCCCAAAGAGAAGCCTGCTGGTCGCTAGTGGGGGGCTCCTTGGATACACCCCCTAGCCTAGGCCCTCATCCCCTGCAAAGGTGATCCCGTGTCTCCCTCCTCCATGTCCCTGTCTCTGTCTTCCACAGTCCCCCGATGATCTTCCTAGGGTTTGATGCAAATCTATCAGATCGCTGCCCTCCGCTGCAGACCAAGCCCAGGCTGTGGAGACTCTCCAGAAGATTTCCATGCTTTTCCTTCTAGCTGAATTTCCTCCCCTGGCCCTATACTCTGATCCAATGAAGGGCCCACCTTAGTCTTCTTGTGTCCCCTCACCACCCCCAGTGCCGGCTATAGCCAGGTGATCTGTGTATAAGAGATGTGCACAGGGAGGACTTGTTTTGCTGAACCGAGCTTAGCCAAGTGCAGTGTCTCTGGGCCGTAGAATGAAGGAAACCTCATTTGTCCTCGCTGAGCTGCTCTGGCCATGGATGGCCTGTTCTGAGGGTCAAAGGGGGATTACAAGCAGCTTGAAAACTCAGCATTTCCCGCAACCTACCATCTTATGCCATTGCTGGTGTTTTATTTTGAATACTTACAGTATAAAAATCTGTACTGAGGTTGCCAATCATTAAAATAAAACATGCTCATTACAAATGAAAAACACCAGAGAAGTGTATGAAGTAGAAAGTGAATCTCTCCTTGACCCTTCCCAGGAGTAGCCATTGTCAACAGATCAGTGTTGAAACTTGCTGACTTTTTATTACCCAGGTAAACTTTTCTCCCCCACATACTGCTTTCTCCATGAACCGTAGTCATGACTGTGCTCTCCAGGCTACACTGGCTCATAGGGCCCCCTCCATTTGTTGAACCAGGGTCCCCTCCCGGTAGATGGGCTACGTCATTCCCAACTCGCGCTGTAACATTTTTAGTTTGTGGAAAAGTAAATTATCGAATTGACTCATGAAAAAAAATGGGAACAAAAGAAAGAGCATTCCGTCTCTCACCCAAGCCCACCCACTGTGCCATGGTTATGTCCCAGCATTGTTCTTCCCGCATGGTTTTGCTAAAACATTTTAGACTTGGCGTATACACAGTTTGGGTCCTATTCTGACGCTTACTTCACCATAAACTTACACAATGTTATGAGTCAGCTGTCCTTACTGTTGGCTTTGGAAGCTGCTTTCTAGTCCTGGAGCGGGGCCGTTCGGTTTCGCAGCCGTTGCCCCATTGGGGGGACATTTCGGTTATAATGAACAGTCTGGCGTGGATGGTTCTACTCCCCTAAGAACCGGAATTATAATTCCTGGTCAGAGTGATGGCTTGTTCTATTCCTTCCGTAACCTGCCTTTGAAACTGCCTCTGAGTGCAGTACATGTTCTAGAAGGTGTCTCTCACTGTGTGCTTTCTCACCTACTCTCCCCTTCTGTGGCTTTCTCCCCAAACTGCTGTGCACCAGACCTAGTTAGAGATTCCTTCCTCTTGAAGACCTTCCCTAACGATGGGGCGCCTGGGCTGGCTGTCGCCGCTGTGTGTGTCCACCCGGCCCTGTGCTTCCCTCAAAAACATGTTCCACACCCATTCCGTTTTACAGTGGGAGTTACTCACTACTGGGTCCTCTGTGGATGACAGGGAGGACCACAGAGGTTGGGGGATGCATAGGGAAAAAAGGGATGCCCAGTCCCTCTCCCACAGACGGCCCTCTGGTGGTCTGTGGGACAGGAGGTCGTTGTACTCAGCCACCCCTGTCACTCTTACCCTCAGAACAGGTCCCCCCACCTCCATAGTGCTTGGGTGGCCAGACCCCCAACATCGGGTGGTGGTTGGGAGGAAGCCAGCCCCGCCCCCGCGCTCCTCCAGCCTTCCCAGCGGCCCCCATGACAGGGGCCCTGAAGGACTGTTTGTTCAGTCTGCATAACAGAGGGGCGATTATCGGCGCTGGAGGGGAGGACCAGCTGTTCCATCTCCGCAGCCAGTCCTGTCCCCTCACCTGATAACCTCCCCAGGTTTTATCGAATCTCTGTGTCTCACAATTGCCTGTAATTTCATTGCCTTCATGGGAGAAAGAGTGCTTTTCCCTGCAGCTAAGATTTTTCATGTTCTCTGCACTTTGCCTTCTTGGCCCCCAGCCTCTTTTCATTTCCAGCAAGCAGCAAGAGCAATCCTTTCCTCCAGAGCTCTGCCTGCACCCCTACCCTGGCCACTCACACCTCAGCTGTTCCCCCTCATCCTGCCCGGATAGAGGAGGGTGGAACAGGATGGCCCTCAGTCACCTCTGGGTCCCCCAGTTTAAGGGAAACCCTCCAGGGGGCACTGCTCTGTGGTTAAAACAGCTACTGCCCCAGGAAAGAAGGTGCTGATGGTTTCCTACTTCTCTTCCCCCTTCCCCTCCCCCAGCCCAGATACCTTCTTCTGACCCCAGATCTCAGGCACCTCTAGAAGGAGGAGACTTCAAGTTTGGCTTAACACGTTCATTCATTCATTCATTCATTCAGTATTTTAACAAATCCTTGTCAGGCCTCTAACAGGTACTAAGCACTAGACAATCAAAAACTAGTTATTTAATGGAGATTGATGAGGCCATAGACATAATATTAAGACATGGTAGCTGCCTTCGAGATGTTTCAAATCTGCCTGGGCATAGACGTGATCGTTGATTGAATACCTAATCGGATGCAGCACTGTTTGAGGTAATACTGTTATTCCCGTTTTAAAGAGGAGGTAAGTGAACCTCAGAGCCTTTATTTTTCAAAGATTTTATTTATTTATTTGACAGAGAGATCACAAGTAGGCAGAGAGGCAGGCAGGGGTGGGGGTGGGGGTAGCAGGCTCCCCGCTGAGCAGAGCTCGATCCTAGGACCCTAAGATCATGACCTGAGCCGAAGGCAGAGGCTTTAACCCCCTGAGCTACCCAGGCACCACCCTCCTCAGAGCCTTTAGCCCTCCCTCTGTGCTGTCCCTGCCTGCTTTACCCTTTGTGATTCAGTAATGCCAGAGAGCACTTGGTTCTCTGTACCTTGGCCCCTGGTCCCTGCTGCCTGGAACAGCATGCTGACCTTCCCTTCGGCACCTTCTGTAGCGTTTGCTCTTCGAGTGCTGAGCTGGGTGCTGGTCTCCCCACCTCCCCCAGACCTCTAATTGAGGGCTCACCACTTCTGATAGAATTAGCTGTTCCTGAGTGTCTTTCCAACTAGATGCAGGAAATCATGACTTACTCACCTTTGTCCTGCCGCACCCAGCACAGAGCTTGGCATAGAGCCAGCGTTCTAAAAGAATTGGCTGAAATTAACAGACAAGTGAAGTCCCTTGTCTGAAGCTGCACTGAGCATAGGGGAAAAATGAGATTGGAACCTCGGTTGCTACCACCCTAAGGCACCTTCGTGTCCATTAGAACAAAGCTCCCCCTCTGGGTGGATTGACTGCAAAAAATGCAAGTCTTCTGTGTGGACCAGTGAGAAAAAGACCCTCCTTTGCCTCCAAGGAGGCAAAGTCCAGAGAACATGAAAAATCTTAGCTGCAGGGAAAAGCACTCTTTTTCCCATGAAGGCAAAGTGCTGGCTGATGGAGCACTGAGCCAAGGTCCCAGCTTGGCCGAGCCAGCAAGGACGAGATTCCAGCCCTGTGCATGCTGCCCGGGCGTCCCAGCTCAGACACAGCAAGGGATGGCCTGTTTAAACCCAGGTCAGTCCTCATTCTGAAGCCCTTACTCTTTTTCTTTGCTACGTGAACAGGAGCAATTCTCCCGAAACATTTCCAAGTTCAAAGAAAACGCGCACATGCGCCCATGCTTTTTGGCGAGAGCAAACCTCACTCTGTTGCCTGAGCATAGGTGCCCAGGGCAGTGAGAAGATTGTTCAGGAAAGACTAGCGGCTGCAGGATCACCAAAGACAAAGAAAAACCATTTTGGGGGCAGGAAGCCTTTAGCCGAGAGAATGGTGGGAAGGTACATCTTCAAACAGTTGGTAAGGATTTGGATTCGGAATCTGAAGTCTGAGCAACTACAAGAAGAAACCGAGCATTTCCTGCAATTAGCCATGCAGGACTTACTCTAAGGAAATGAGCCTCGTAGAACCGGAGTAGAGTGGGGGGATCTCAATGAGGGCCAAGGGAAACTGAGCCTCAGTTCAGCATCTGTAAAGTGGGATAACAATGCCGAACTCACGGGATTAAATGACATAATGTAGCTGAAATGATCAGCACAGAGTCTGGTGTACAGGAAATAGGTACTAAATGGTGATTGTGATGATTTTCACAGAAGGATTGGTGATGACGCTGGCCATGGTGTTGGTGATGATGGTGATGATGATGATGTTGGTGCCGGGGAGGATGGGGATGGTGGGGCAGTGGTGGTGTATTACTTAGGGTAAGAAATGTCTGCCAGTGAATGCAGAGGTGAAAAGAGCTCAGCCAGCCTCTTCTAGAATGGGAGAAGGAACAAGAGCCTCTCATCCTGCTTTTGTTCCCATCTTCTCCTCTCGTGGCTAATGCACATACAGAGCAGAGTTGCTAAAAGCCTTGGCAGAAGAGCCACAGGAAGACGGAATGAGAAGAGAGAAAGCTCTCAGAGCCTCCGGGTCCCCCTCCCTACCACTCCATCAGCCCAGTCACTTGGGGACCCAGTGTGCCCTGGGACTCCTGAGAGGGACAGAGCAGCACGAGCTGCGGTGGGGGTCAGGACTCAATGTTCTTCCCAGGGCTAGGAGCACAGTGGAAGGGGGGCAGTGGGCAATTAGAAATTGGGATATCTGGGAGAGGCAGGCTAAAGAGTTCTGGAATCACAGGTGTCACCTGAGGTGCTACCCTGCATGCATAGGAGGCTGGTATCAGCATTCAGCAAATCTTTATTTGATGCCTCTGTTCCTGGCATGGCATTAGGCCTCTGGGATCAGTAGCTGCAAAACCGAAGGGGCGCCTGTTCTTGTGGAGATGACTTTATTTTATTTTATTTTTTTAAGATTTTATTTATTTATTTGACAGAGATCACAAGTAGGCAGAGAGGCAGGCAGCGAGAGAGGGGGAAGGAGGCTTCCTGCTGAGCAGAGAGCCCCATGTGGGGCTCGATCCCAGGACTCTGG